>NW_007730349.1:39070-44225 GCF_000696425.1 Galeopterus variegatus
CTGTGAGTTACACATGCTTTATAGTATAGTCCACAAATTGTCACCGGATACTATGATAAAAATAAAACCAGATGACATGAAAGAGAATGACTTAGGTGCTGCTTTAGATTGGGAGATCAGAAAAGTATTAATAAAGAGATGGAATTTAGGCTGAAACCTCAATGACAAAAAGGAACTTGCCACAAACACATTTAAGGGATAAATAATTCATGCAAAGGAAACAACTTGTGAATGCCGGAATGAATGGGTACTATCTGAGGATCTTTGAAGCCATTGAAGCCGGAACAGATTGAGGGACATGCAGTCAGTGGAAGACAAAGTAAAAGGAGTAGAAAGGATCCACATATAAGGCAATTTAGGCCAAGGTAAGGTAGTGTAAAAGAGATGGGAAACTTGTGGAAGGCCTTGAGCAGAAAAGTGACATGATATGATTTATATGTAAAAGATTACCCCAAATGCTAGACTAGGGCAGGAGTGGAAGAGGGTGATCAGTTGAAAGATGGCTGTGGTTGGGACTAGGGTGATGGTAACAGAAATGAGATAAGTGAATGAGTGTGTGTTACACTTTGGACGTAGACCTGATATGCTGTTGGATTTGCTTAAAGAGTTGGGGAACATTTCCCTCCAGTTGACTTGCACATTTTTGGCCTCAGCAACCATGTGTGGTGCTGTCATTTCCTTAGACGGGAAATACTGAGTAAGAAGAACATTTGAGGAAATGAAGATTAAGATTTCTTTTTGGATAATTTAAGTTTGAAGTATCTAACGTATACTCCAGTGGAAATGTCAAGTAAGCATTTGTATATATATAAATGCAGAGTTTAGGGGGATGCTGTTCACTCACTCATTCCACAAAAGACTGTAAACAACTATTATGTGTTAGGTAATGGTACTAGAGATGGGGAAATTAATATAAGGAAGAAGTGAGACCATCACTTACTTGAAAAAGTCCACCTTCTAGTGAGCGAAATAGACACATATAAATGCATAATTACAATATAGTGCAATATCTTACTATAATAAAGAAATGAACATTTTCATTTCACAATTGTCTCTGCTTAAGGGAATTGGTAAAGGACCTAGTAAGGAGTGACATTTTCAGAGTTGCTAAAATTTTCAAGTTGGTGGTATTTCATCTTCAGTACAAATACGATGCCAAGTTACTAGAGTAAAATTTCTGAAAATAGTCTTGTAAATGTGCACAAGTTGAAAGCTAAGCTTAATACCTTCAGAAAAACATCACAGGGAATTATTCCCAAATACAAATAGAGACAAATAGAAGAATCAATGCACTAAATGTGCTCAAAGTAGAACATTTCTCATATGTTGCATTTTGTCTGATTAGTTTTACCGCCTTTTGGAGGATAACACTACCCAGTGAGTAATTCAATGGACATCAGTTCCCTTTCCATTTCCTTTAGTACTGTCTAGGCAAGTGAGACTTTTTTCAAGGTATATTTAAAAAATAGCAATAAGTGCCCACATCCTCCAGCAACACATAACACCAAATTTTATTTTCAAATGCTCACTGTTGTTATTACCTACTCTACTTAATTAGAGACTTTTTTGACTTTCTGTCTTAGCTGTGTCTGTTTCTGCGTCACATATAGCCTTGAAAGCAGCAGGAAAACTGCTTGAAACTAAAAGTTTAATTGCTTCTTGTGCCTTCCTGGAAACTGTGAGTCTAGAGAGAAAGGGGAGTGATTAGGTACGTAATTTTCCTCAGCTGAACAGTATATGTGTTCCCAACACAGAGTTAAGAAATAAGGAAGCTCTAAACGGAGGAAGCAGAAGTGGCACATTTGCCAGTTTTTTGGTCCCTCTTCAGAAGTGTGGTGAGAGATCTAAAATTAAGTCCCAATATAATATGCCGCCTTGACACCTGCTGAAACAGGGAGAAGATCAAAAGATCTGACCTCAGTCATCCTCCCCAGTCTGCTCCCACAGATAAGGTCCCCTAACCAAACAACCCTCCTTATCAATGGGACCAAGCACAGAGCCTGCTTGTTCCTGAGTAGTGGGTTTCAGTTCCCTACCAGGCCATGGAATTATCCAAACAGCCAATCACATCCTCCCATGGAACCAAGGGTCATCCCACCCTCTGGGTACTATGAAGTCTGCCTCCCATAGCCCTTGGTTGTTGACACTGTTTCTGAGTGCAATCCCTGTGTGGCTCTGCATTGTGTGTGGTATCCTCTTCCCCTAGGCTGTGAGATGTGTGACTAATAAACTACTGTCAATCTTACCTCTCCAGTGTTGGATGTTGTGCATTCAGACATCCCCATAACCCTAGGGTGGAAATTCTCCATCACCAATGGGAGTGAATAGGTGATTAAGATAAGCTGGTGCTAGAATACTTACAACTCTATACCCTGGCCAAGTACAGAGCACTTTAAGAATAGGAAGGGGGTAATTTATAAAAAGGCAGGTTTATGGCAGCTGATTTTCAGGGTAATCATGAGAAATAGTTTGCTTCTTTTGCCATCCTAACTTTTCCTAAATGTTTTTGAAACTTGATGTTGCATATCCAAGGCTCATGCTTTCTTCCTGCCTTTTTGCTTTTATCTTTCATTATATCATTTTGGCTTGATCTTCTACCTGTATCAATGTCTCAGTGCTCAATTTTGCATGGATTGGTTCCTTTTCTAACTATACCTTCCTTTCTGGAGGCCTTTCCAACATACATGTCAGTCCATCTCACACTATTATACCGAGAGTATTAAAAAATAAGACTTCTGCCAGAGAAGATCCTCTTTATCCTCTCTTAGTTCTTGGCCTCTGCAACTATGATCCTTCAAGTTTTGATTGGAGCTTATTTTTTGTGTTGGAGTGAGCAGGACTGAAGCCACATTGGGACCTAAAACCACATGAGCTGTAGGCAAATTTTTAAAAAGACAGTTTTTTTCTTGGCAGGCATTTCTCTGAGTTCCCTCTTTTCCCATGGGTTTTTGGTACTTTGAACCTCAGTTATGGGGAAAGATGACATTATTTACCTGAATTTAAGGTTATTTTCCAGCTAGTCTGAAGTTGCAGACTTGCACTACCAGACCCAGACCCTGAAATAACAGCAAAGATGGGAGTAGAAAACAGATGGAGTCTTGGTGAGATTTTGCACCTGAGATCTTTCATGAAGCCCTTACTGCTCAGATTCCCCTCCTTCCTACTTTTCATTTTTTTTTTTTTTTTGCTTTTCTGTGACGAGTAAGGGGATCGCAACCTTTGGCTTGGTGTCATCCGCACCGCGCTCAGCCAGTGAGCGCACCAGCCATCCCTATATAGGATCCGAACCCGTGGCGGGAGCGCCCCTGCGCTCCCAGCGCCGCACTCTCCCGAGTGAGCCATGGGGTCGGCCCTTCATTTTCTCATGTTCCATTCCCTCAGCCCCTCTTTAAAAACCTCTCAGTCAATCTGAGTCTTTGAGATGTCTTTAGCCTGGCCTTTCTCCTTCAGGTTTACCGGAGAGATGGGTTAGCCTAACATCTCTCCTCAAGTCTGCAGTATTCCTGAATAAAAACTGACTTCCACTTTCACCAACATTTGACTTTTGGGTTGTTTATTTTAAAAAGGGAGCAGGCAGCCAGGCCTGTATGCCAGTATCTAATTCTGGAGAGCCTCCGCCAGGAGCTGAGTGGGTCGAGTAACATTTGGGCATCATCTCTTGCCAAGTCCAGTAGTTAGGATGCTTGCATGTGGTCTCACTATTTTGCTTGGAGTACTATACCCTTTTAGATCACCAGGCAACTTTCTTTTTGAAAATTTAAAAACACTGTAAGTTCAAGCATAACTGATAGGTATTAGGTTTTTTTCTGCTCCTTGGATTAGCATGGTAAATCAAAAGTTGACTAACATCTATTATCCACATGGGTATGTTTGTGAATGTTTACACAATAGGCTGTGACCCAGTTGCCTTCAGTCTCCAAGAACATGGAGTTTTCCAGGAATAACTGTTGATGTCATCAGCTTTGTAGCTATTTTCATACACATGGTGGCCTCTCTGTAGTCACACATGGCACACATACATACATGTTCGTACAAACCCCATTCTCACACATACAATAGATTTCTTGTTTGTTCCCTTTTTCCCTCCCACACTGTAGAAATATTCCGTTTCCATTCGACTCTGATGGAAAATGTTCTCCCAGGTGAAAGGGAGCACTTGGCTGTCCGATAAATTGGAGCTGTAGTGATAACACACTCAGAGTTGTCAAGGAGCAGGAGATTGATTTCTGCAAATGGAATCAAATGGCACCTGAAAGTGATAGCTTCAAAACTATCTCCCCCTTCTGTTTGACATTGATCTTCCTCTGTGTGCCAGATCATTATCTTGTGGGCAGAGGGGAATTGTAACTTGACGTAATTCGTGGCAGTTTTACAGGAGGGAGTGGGATAGGCAGACTGTTGGATACAATGCTCTGATTGACAGAGGTTTATAGCTCACAATGATGGCATGAGATACTCAAATAAGGAGAAAGTATTTATTCATGGACTAAAGTTACATTTAAATAACATGGAGATCATTTTTTAAGTGGTAAGAAAACCCACAATTCGTGATTCTAGTCCAGGCTAGTATTTAAAAGAATAGGCTTATATTAACATGGCATTTCCCAGCTCATATTTTGGTCTGCTCTGCAGTTTGAAGACAATTTAATTCCATTTTGAGTCTTTGTAGTGCTTTGGTGTGTTTCCAAAAGCAGATTAAAGACAATTCATGAGCAGTGGAATGCATCACGGTTACCCAAGTTAGGACCTGGTAATTGGTAGAATGAATGAATCTATTCACTTTAAGAGGATTCTGAGATCAAACAGGTCTAATAAAACTGTTTTAAATGGATTTTTTACATCATTTAAAGAACGTGTCTGTAGCTCCATCAATTTACAAAAGGTTCTTTTGGCCTTCTGGAGAGATTGGTGTGTACATTCACTTTCAGGAATATCTAGCGGATGCTCCCCTCTATTACACAGGCTTTCGTGTGTCTGTCAAAGTGCACTGTAGGTCTCTGGAATTGTGCATCTCAGACTTTTTGCTTTAATACTGGTGATTACACAGCTCTAATGGAACAAGGGTCTATTGGCGCGGTCCACGCCATGGCGGGGTCTTGAAAAGAATAGCTTGAGCTGCCCTTTCTGAGTTGGCAAGGCCCTGGAAGGAGAGCTG
>NW_007730349.1:45418-46016 GCF_000696425.1 Galeopterus variegatus
GAATGGTTGGAATTAATGGAAAAAGATACTATAAAAAGAATTAAGTTTATGAGAAAGTATGCGTAGAAACCCTGTTACTCATTGGTGTCCTAAGTTAATTAAAAACATCTTAGTAAGATATAGGGACAAAAACATATGATGCACAACTTTCCCTCCTAAAAATAAAGATTATAGATGGAATTTAGAATGCACCTGGTTTTGTGAGGGATGGTGCTGTGCACTTTGACACTTTACATTGGGCCACACAGCTGCTATATTAAGTACATGCATGATAAATCTGTTCAAATATCTTTTATTCCTTTTCCAGATAAACAATAGGTTCATGCCTATAGAAATATGAGAATCATTAAATCAAAGTTAAATATATATATAAGGTTTGTTTAACACTTTGAAACCTCAATCGCTGCTGTCTCAATTTTGAGTCAGACATATAATTTATGCTTGCTGATAGTAATAAGTTTAAGGTTAATATGAGGGCAAGAAGAAAAGAAACACCATGGTGAAAAACATCAAGAACGGTGAGTCACAGACTAATTGACCACAACAGATATAATCACCAGAAAGAATTGGCTGACCACCGAGCTTTATTTAACCTTGT
>NW_007730349.1:46298-61908 GCF_000696425.1 Galeopterus variegatus
TTCTTTCTTTCCCCATTTTCTAAGATATTTATTTTATAGTGATAATGTTTGAAAAATATATAGAAAAGTACTGTTAAAAATAAGTTCATATTTTAAAAGCATGTCTATACATATACCTCTACAAAATCCTAGAACTATAAAGCTCTAGAAAGATGGGAAATTGTTGCTGTAGGAAGAATTTAAATTACTTTTTTAAACCATCTTAGCCATTTTTAAGTGTACAGTTTTCAAGAGTGTTAAGTACATCAAATTGTTGTGCAATCAAATTCCAGAACTCTTTTCATCTTACAAAACTAAAATTCTTATACCCATTAGGCAACACCTCCCCACATCCCTCATCCCTCCTCCACCCCCTGTCCCTGGCAATCACCATTCTATTTTTTGTCTCTATGAATTTGACTACTCTAGGTAACTCAAATAAACAGAATTATTTCTCTTTATTTGGCTGGCTTATTTCACTTAGCTTAATGCCCTCATGGTTCATCTATATTGTAGCATGTATCAGAATTTCTTTCCTTTTTAAGACTGAAAATTATTCCATTATAAGTCTATACCACATTTATTTATCTAGTCATGTGTCAAGGAACATTTGGTTTGCTTCTACCTTTTGGCTGTTGTAAATAATGCTGCTCCAAAGATGAATATACAAATATCTCTTTAAGATCCTGCCTTCAATTTTTTGGATATATACTCAGAAGTGGAATCGATAGATCATATGGTAAGCCTATTTTTAATTTTTTGAGAAACTACCATACTGGTTTTTTTTTATATATATATAATGGTTATATCATTTCACATTCCCATTAACATTGCAGAAGGGTTCCAATTTCTTCATATCCTTTCCAACACTTGTTACTTTCTGTTTACAGTAGCTATACCAATGAGTGTGAGGTGGTATCTCATTGTATTTCTGATTTGCATTCCCCTGATGATTAATAATGGCAAATATCTTTTTATGTACTTAATTTCTATATCTTCTTTGGAGGAATGTCTACTCAAGTCCTTTTCCCATTTTTTAATTGAATTTTTTTATTGTTGCTGAATTTTAGGAGTTCTCTATACTAATACATTCTGGATATTAATCCCTTATCAGAAATACAATTTGCAATTCTGTGGGTTATCTTTTTACTCTGTTGCTAGTGTGTTTTGATGCACAATATTTTTAAAAATGAAGTCCATTTTTTGTTTTGTTGTCTGTGCCTTTGGTATCATATGTTCCTTATTTCTTGCATTACATTCTGTGCTTAGTCTATTTTTTTGTAGTGAAACTAAGTTCCTTTCTCATTTCTTTTTGTGTATTTTTTTCTTTGTGGTTACCATGAGGATCATATTTAATACTTAAAGTTATAGCACTCTAATTTGAATTTATACTAGCTTAACTTAAATAACATAGGAAAACTGTTCTTCTTTAACAGCTCTGTTTTTTCTCTTTTCATTTATTGATGTTACAAAATTATATCTTTATAGATTGTGTGTCCAAAAACACAAACAGAATTTTTTGACAAATTGTTTTTTTCTAATTATGTAGAAAACGAAATGTGGAGTTAAAAACCAAAACCAATGTTACAATAATACTAGCTTTTAGACTAATAATTTTTAAAATGTATTAGTTTCTTAAATTTTGTAGTAAGGAAAAAAAATGAGTTTCATGCCATTGTTACAATAATACTAGCTTTTATAATTGCCCATGTATTACCTATGCTGAGATCTTTATTTCCTTGTATGGTTTCTAATCATTATCTAGTGTCCTTTTATTTTGACCTGCAGAAATCCCTTTTGCATTTCTTGCAGGTCATTTGCAGTAGTAACAAACTCCCTCAGCTTTTGTTTATCTGGGAATGTCTCAATTTGTCCCTCACTTTTGATAGACCATTTTACTGGATGTAGAATTTATGGTTGACAGGTTTTTTTTTCCTGTCCTTTTAGTACTTTGACTACATCAGCCCACTGTATTCTGGTCTCCAAAGTTTCTGATGAGATACCTGTTTATAATCTTATTTATGATCCCTTAATGTGACAAGGTTTTACTTACCTGCTACTCAAAATTCTCTTTTTTGTCTTTGGCTTTCGACGGTTTGATGGCTTTCATCACATCTGGAAAATTTTGACTATTATTTCTTCAAATAATATGTCTGTCTCTCCCTTCTCTTTCTGGGACTCTTACAACACCTAAGTTGGTCTGCTTGATGGTGTCCCATGGGTCCCTTAGACTCTGTTTGCTGTATGTTCTTCGAACTTTTTTCTTTTTTTCAGACTTGATAATTTCCATTGTCCTGTCTTTAAGCTCACTGACTCTTTCTTCTGCCTCCCCAAGCCTGCCTTTGAATCCCTCTAGTGAATTTTTCATTTAAATGATTATATTTTCAACTCTAAAATTACTCGTTGGTTTAGTCAGGTTTTCTACCTCTTTAATATTTCCCTTTTGTTTATATACAATTTTCTTAAGTTTCTCCATGTCTTCCTTTAGTTCTTTGAGTATCTCTAAGACAGCTGTCTTAAAATCTTTGTCTAGTAGATCCACCATCAGGTCTTTTACAGGGAAAGTTTTTAATGGCTTACTTTTTCCTTTAAATTGGTCATAATTTTCTGTTTCTTTGTATGACTTGTGAGTTTTTGGTTGAAAGCTGGATATCCAAAACTTTGAATCTCTGAATATTAGATTCTACTCCTTTTCCAGGGATTTCTGGGTTTCTGTGTTTGTTTTGTTTTTGATTTTGTATTTATTGTTATAGGCTGTCTCTGTGCCAATCATCATCCTTAGGTATAAACTTTAGGTATTCTCAGGTCTTTCCTGAACCTGCATCTTTTCCTGGGTATGCATGGTAACTTTCTAATTACCCCAATATATGTGGTTGCTTTTGAATGTCTTCAATGTTTGCTCTCAAAAGGGGTAATAATGAAAGGTGAAAATGTTGTTGGCCCTTTAACTCTCCTGTTTATCACTTTAGCTAACGAGGGAGAAGCATTCCACCAACAATGGTGGAAGGTGAAACAATGAACACTACCACCATTTTGTCTGCACCTCAATGACTAGAAGCAGAAATCATCAATCAGAGCACTTGCCCAAATATTTGGAGGACAGAGTCTTTTTCTGAGCACCTTGGCTCCGGCAAGCTGTGTGCAAGCTGCTTCCGGACGAGTGCACAGCTGCCTGCCAGGGTGCTGAATAGTGAGGGATGCGTGGCTTTTGAATGAATTTTGGTTTTCTAATATAAGCATGGCCCCCTCCTTCATAACTAGACTTCTGATGAGAAGCTAGATATGAAGCATCCATTTTGGAGCCATGTGGCAGTCATGACAATAAAAGACATATGTGAAGAATGATGAAACAAAAAGATAAAAAGTAAGCAATAGTGATATTACAGAGCTTCTGTACCATGCTTGGCTGTGTACTATGGATTTTTTTTAAAATTACAATAATATATCAATTTGTTTGGGAAAGCCAGTGTTTTCTTATTGTTTAACATCACAAAATACATAGAAAATTGTAATATTTGATAATTGCATGAAAAAAAACCTCATAGACAAAGCAAAACATTCAAAATGCTCAGTCCATGCTTTGGTAGAGGAATTTGGGGGCAGGTAATTATCTCATCTCATCTGTAACACACTGGCCAAACAGGAAAGTATTATATAACACATGTGTTGGGAATCTCTGATAAGCCACAATAGTAAGATTGTTTTTTCAGGCAGTGCAACACAATTTCTTACTAATAGAGTTTCTCTAACTAGATAATGAGATTACTGAGAGCAAAAGTATGCATTACTTATCTTGTTTCTCTCTCACTTAGGATGTTGATAGAAACTTATTAATTAATCAATAAATGTTTATTGAACAAATAAAAAGAAAAAAAAAAAAAAAACCAAAAACTCAGTGTTCCAGACTGACTGGTTTCCTCACAGTTTTGGATCATGTGCATTTCTGCTAGGATGTTGATAGAAACTTATTAATTAATCAATAAATGTTTATTGAACAAATAAAAAGAAAAAAAAAAACCCAAAAACTCAGTGTTCCAGACTGACTGGTTTCCTCACAGTTTTGGATCATGTGCATTTCTGACTCAAAGCCTTCACTCATTTTCTCCCTCCCTCAACAAAACTTCTTGACTCCTTTCCCCATAGCCAAATCCTACCCGTTTTTCAAAGTCCTTCTCAAATCTCATCTCTTCCATGAAATTCTTCTTATCTTTTTGGCTTAGGTCATGCCATTGTATCCCCTTCTCTGTACTTTTCTAACCCTGTTAAAAGAAAGGTTCACTGTTGGTATCATATCATATGGGTATTCTCCAACTAATTACCCAGCTCTTCCATGTTGCCATATACTAACCACATTTTTTATTGACAAAATGTTGTGCTTTATCCTAATAACATATTTTATACCATGAAAATATAAACAATTGATGACAAAAATAAAGAAAAAATTAATCAAATAAATAAAACTAAATATTATAAAAGTATACATTTTAAATGTTCACTTTAAGGAAATATTCAGCCTGACATGCATCAGCTGCAGTTTTGTTTTTTTTTTTAAAGAATCTAGTAAAGTTTGGCTGAACACACCAAATAGGCCCAAATCTCCCTAAGCACTAAGATTTTTCAGGTCTCCAAAGCTCTTAGAATGGCATTCAAAGATACTATCATCTGTCCCAATATTTTTACTAAAGATTAGATGTGAAGGTAGGCTTATAAAGGTTTCTGAATGGTAAACTAGGACTGGGACACTTTACACAGGGCTTTAAGCATATTTTCTTGAACAATTCTCTGTCTGATTATTCAACCTTCAATATTGTGGAGAAAAGTTCACATTTCTGGAAATATTTCGATACTTCTGGATCAGTGCTTAGAGTGTCCCCTTGAGCTCTTGACATAATCAACTTATTCTTTGCCCACTTGGAAACTTCTTCCTTTGATTGCTCACTTTTCCTGTTTCAGTATTTTGTCAAAATTTTGGTTCAGCTGTATTGGATTATACATTCACACCATCAAAAGTTATTGCAACTTGTGTGCATGTGAGAGAGTACTTCAGAAAGCTCATGAAAAGCTAGAATTAAAAGACAATACAAATCGTTCCATGAACTTTTTGAAGACCCTTCATATATTTAGTGAATTGGACACTGATTAAATAATCTGGTATATCGCCTTTCTACTGTTTTCTTTTAGATGGCTTTGGAAAATGACTCAGGCCACAATTTGATTCTAACATGAGGAGCATTGTCATCAAACAGAGCATGCACCTTCTTATATCTAAGAAAGTTCTAGAATGTTATTTAAATATGACATATGCAATGTTTCTAGAATATACAGCCTTAATATTTAGGCTTTTATTATTTGATGGAATATCATACGTCAGTTATCTCTTTAAAACATCTACTGATAAATATAGTAGAATTGGTAGGAATGGTGAAGAAGCAAATATTGAAAAATGTAAACTAGATTTAGAACCAAAAGTTTCTACTTTGCCTCAAAATTTGTGTGATTTTAGGTAAAAAATAAGTCACTCTAGCCTTAGCTTTCTCATCTGTGAAATGAAGATGATTTAAATTTACCTACCACACATTGTTATTGTAAAAATTGTATACCATATTCAAAGTACTTTGTAAACTGAAGTAGTATTTTAAAAATCTAGCTACATTTACTGGTTATCAAGTATCCACAAATTGATCTTCATTTTCCCTGGAAAAGGGTATAACAGTTTTTATATTCTGGGAGTAATTCACTATTTTGCATTGCATTCGTATTCTTAATTATTTGGATAAATTATCTCTTGGATATTTCTGGGTTGGTTTACTCCCAGTTTGCTACAAAATTGAAACATTTCTGTTCCAGTCTCTTTACTCAGTGAGGGAAGCAAGGCCTGTAACTTCTCTTAAAGTGATTTTAAAGCTGAAATAAATGGCCTGGAACTTTTACCTTTACCTCAAAGTTTTTGCATTCCTCATTGAACTGGATGGGTTCATAGATGTTCTGAATTTGTTGAGCATTTAAACACTCACGGCTTAAAGTTAAATGAACTTTATTTCGAGTTGCACTGTTTGCTTACCCTTTTGGCATTCATATCAGTTAGGCTTCAGTCTTGAAGAGGTAGTACCATTAAAGTATCTTTAAAAGTGAGCAGTCACTTATCACTGGCTAGAGACAGTCTATTGCCCTGTAAAATTTTCTCCTGGCTGATTCAGGGTGACTCACTTTGAAAGGTTGGTATTACTGAAGTCCTTTAAAAGGAAGCTCATATGGCCTGTTTACCAGGTAATACTGCCACATGCATTCAACTTGCAACTGTTTTTGAATTCAGAATGATAAGGCTCTCCGCAGGTATGGCTTTCAGTAGGTTGTAAAATGCTTAAACAGATGGGACATTGTCATTAACATGGATAATATATTTTCATTGTATTAGGGTTGAAAGTGATTTTGCAGATAATAGCTTAGATGAATATTTGTGGAATCTGTCCAGTTAAATCTACTAAAAATGCAGCCTGGCTTTCAGGAGCAATTTCACTTTTATTGGATGTTTTTGATGAAGTATTTACCCCGCCGCCATTTTTTCCTTTGATGAAGTATTTAACTCCTATAAATTTCTTACCACATTGTTGAAGAACTAACAGAGTTAGTTTCTTTTTGGAGTCATCATTTGGAGTCAGTTACTGCATTATTTAACTAAATAGTGACCTCCAGAAACCCATTTTAAACTAAATACTTGCATGTTTTATTACATACTAGGTGATTCATTGAAAAAAATAATCTCATAAAGGTCTTTTTATGTTTCTATAGGTCTCATGGGGTAAAGGTAAAAGGGTTGTTTGATAATTATGAGATGAGATGCTGTAGCAGGGGCCCACAGAGGAAATAAATTGTTTACTCCTTAACCTAAGAATTATCCACAGAATAGTAATGTCATCTATTTATTCCACCAGCAAACTGAATGTCTCTTATGTAGCAATCACTATGCTAGGCCCTGGGTACACAAAAAATAGAAAAGAGAGAGGATTCATGAAGTCAAAGAAATAGCAAACATTTAAAAGTGCAATTTTGACTTGCTGTAATTAAAGTTCTAGTGGGGATATAATAGTAGCTTGTGGCCTAGACAAGCTACTTCTTCTGTCTCACTCTCAATGTCCTTATTAAAATGGCAGATATTAACAGTACACACCTCTGGAGTTGTTGAAAGGTTTAAATGAGATATGGCTGTCTGGTACAAATGGAAGCCCTGCCTAGTGAAAAAACAAGCAAACAAGCAAAAACAAAACTAAAGTTTTGAATAACTTGGAGTTTACAAAATTTAGACACTCTTCATGCCCTTTCCAAAATTTCTCAGCTTATAAATATCTTTGTAAGTACTTAAGTATTAATTTTATTTCCCAGTTTCTTTGAGTCTCTAAAATTGTCAACTTCCTGTCAACTGTTATCAACTTATGTGAGAAATTAGGAAGCTGTGACAGCTGCTCATGGTTTTGTAGACTTCCTGTCCTAGCATTTTCTTTGTCTTTGGTGTCTTGACAATCATAAAACCTATACCACCACCATCAACACCCCTCCACTAAGAAAAAAAGAAATAACCTATAAAAATATCTGTGTTAGTTTCCCATTGCTTTTGAGACAAATCATCCCAAACATAGACCCTTAAAGCAATACCAATTTATTCACATACTGTTCTGAAGACCAGAAGTCTAAAACAGGTCAGCAGGGAGATGCTCCTTCTTGAGGGTTAGGGGAGAATCCATTGCTTTGCCTTTTCCAGCTTTTACAGGCTTCCTGCATTCATTGGCTCATGGTCCTACCTCACTCCAACCCCATTTCTCTTGTAACATCCCCTTCTCTGACTCTGGATCTCTTACCCCCTTCTCAAAACCCTTGTGATTATTATAGACCCACTTGGATAACCCACAGTACTCTCACATCTCAAGATCCTAAATTATGTTTACAAGTTGGTTTTTGTTTATTTATTAATTTTGTAAAGTAACATATTCAGAGGTTCCAGGGATTAGCACATGGACATTATCTTGCCTACCACAGTAGCATAAGGAGATAAAAAGAAATCTGAAATATGTTTCATTTTTCAGAAATTAGCTAGGATGGCAGGAAGTAGACAAAGCAAAGGCAATAAAGAAATGTGACACCATCTTTCAACGAAAATGATCAAATGCCATTAGAACTAATTGAGGGAAAAAAAAAACAATGTTAGTGAAAAGTGTAAAGGATAAAATTTTGTTTGTAAAAGCAGTATTCCATCTTTCAACGAAAATGATCAAATGCCATTAGAACTAATTGAGGGAAAAAAAAAAACAATGTTAGTGAAAAGTGTAAAGGATAAAATTTTGTTTGTAAAAGCAGTATTTTGTCATTGAATACAAAAGAATAATAGAACTACGGTAGCTGGAAATGTCCTCAGTGGTATTGTTGATAAATTTGTTACATGGAATGGATAGGAATAGTTAGAAATTAGCATATAGATTCATCATGATATAATAATAATTTGTTATTTTTATGGTAATTTACAGATTACAGAGAAGTTTCTTGGATATTATTTTCTTTTTAATACTCTGAACACCCTTTAAAGGTAGATGGGAAATGTCTTTTGAGCTCTAGTTACTGAAGTAGCATTGTGGCTCAGAGATATTAAAAAATTAGCCCAGGGTTACAGGCTAGATTGCTGGTTGAGGGTCTGAGTGCAAAGGTCAAGACTGTGAACTCTAATGCCTGAGAGTAACTGAAATCCATTTGATCCCATAAGTAGCTGAAAAATCCTCTTTCAAGTCTTTTTTGCACTATAGAAGCTCCTTGACATTCTGGACAGTCATACAGTAAGACTACAGGAAAGTCTCTAAATTTGCAAATAACACCCTTTTTCTTGTTTCTAACAATACCTTTTATGTAATTCATCACCTCACAGGAGGCAAGCTACTCTTGCTTTCAATATTACACTTCTTATTTCACCTTCTGTCAGTACCAACAGCAAAACAAACTTTTTTTTTTATCACTTTCAGAAATGACCTACCTGCAATTACTCAGACAAATTATTAATCACTGCTAAATAATGAACCACTTGCAGCTGCTCAGCATTGGATCATGCTTACTAGAAGCTCCTCCTGAGAGAAGCAGCAACACTGCAAATCAAACCTGCAAATAAGAGCATCTGCTCTTGTGAGCCTCGATGTGGGGCTCACAGTACATATGCCATGTCTTCCAGTCGGCTCCCCACAGCATCCCTACTCGAGCTTCTCTGGCAGAAGGATGCCTATGTTTTGGTGTTCTTGACCCATCAAATGTATTTTGTGTGTACCAGAGATTCAACATTTTAAGTCAGACCAACACCAGTATACTTGAAATCTGGTGCAAAATCTGTCTTCAGTTTCATCTGGTCTGGAGGATGACAACTTATCTCCCCCAAAGGATCCCAAAGTGAAATTCCATCATTCCAAATTTAATCTCTAAATGTAGGCAATTACTATCCAGCTGTTTTCCTGGGGTGAAACAAAATCTTGATTTTATGTAAAGGTAAGAGGTACTGTTTATTTAAAGATATGGAGAGAACAACAAAAATGATTCCCTGGGTCACCAGCTTTATGGAGCCAATGATTCATATTCATACCTCAGCAAAATAAATCATCAATTTTATTCTCAATAGTCCACTTGCACATTTTTCAAGCTTCTTCTGAATTGAGATACTTAGCTAACTTTATGTGTATCCATCAGTGCCACAAATAGCTTACAAGTGAACTGAATAATGTAGAAAAAAATTCAGTCCAGCCTCCGTGTGAATTTCTACAGGATTGTTCTAGTGCGATTAATGAAGTGCAACTGGGGAGACCCCCTTATTTACAAGTGAACTGAATAATGTAGAAAAAAATTCAGTCCAGCCTCCATGTGAATTTCTACAGGATTGTTCTAGTGCGATTAATGAAGTGCAACTGGGGAGACCCCCTTATACACCAAACTTCTGTATCCACCTTTCCCTTTGTTCCTTTCACAAGCATCAGCTTTCATCTTCTCAAATACAGCACAGGCAGCTGTTACATCTACTTTGAAATATTATTTTTTTCCTTAATAAATTCCTTGGTGTACATTATTGTCCAGTGAAGCTTACAGACTAGGAGAAAAATAAAACGCCAACAAAACAGTAGGTACTCTATCATATTGAATGTTTCCAGTTCTGTAAGCCTTTATGACAGATTTTGTTGTATTTTGCATCAACAGCTTGTCACGTGGGTCCCAGTTCATAGTATAGGTCATTATTTTCCAAATTGAATTTGTTTATCTGCTCTTCTCTTTATGGGTAACATTACCCAGGAAACCAAACTCACATGCTTTTAAGAGTATTCATCTGAACTCCGTTTCTCTCTGTTTTGAGCACTACACACTGGAGTTAATACAATAATGTATGTACCTGGTAAAATAGTTGATTTTAATCAGGTTCTCCTGTTCCTGTGGTGCCTCAGACTTAAGGGAAAAGTGTAGGTTTTCGTTTCCTTTATTTCACTTTGCAAACTCTCACTTTCTCTCACTCTCAAACTTTCACTGACTTCTGCCAAAAAGCAATTTTTAAAAAACCATTGCTATTTGGTTTCTTGATCATTTAAAAATCTGTGGTCTGAGATGCCCCTCCTGTTTACCCCTACTCATACCATGAGTGAGTGACCTTGTTTCAAGATGAGTTTGTTCTTTGCTTCGATGTTCACATTCCCACCATCTTGTATGCTCCTGTTACTGCTGTCTGTTCTTATGGGTGTTGACAGAGCCATTCCTAGGATAAAGCCAACCACAGCAATTGCCCTAGGCCTAAAGTGCTGGGTACCTTCACATTTTCGTCACTAGGTTGCAAGTCAAAGAGTTGGGGTGAGGGTGGGCAGGCAAGGTAGGGAGATAGTGTGTGTGGGGTTGGCGGGGGGGCAAGCAGTGGTCTTTGATAGAGAATATTATAAAGAACCATAACTCACATTTTTCTTAATTTATTAACTTCTCTTTCTACTTCTCCACATTCACCCCCTCCAAAAATATATAATGACAACACTATTCCATCCATGTATTTATACATCCTCTCTATCAGTTTTGGTTTCAGGCATTAGACAGCAACTCTGGCTATCTTCAGCTAATGTGAAATTTACTGAGCTGTTATGGGGACTCACAGTATTAATGGGAGGACAAGTGTAAAAATGATCAAACTGGGAACCTGAGGGCTGGCAGTAGGAATGACATCAAAGGTGACCCTGCAAAATCTATCTGGTCCACAGGCTGCTACAGCTGAGATGCACATGAAGACAACTTTAGATAAAAAGCTCCAGGAGCGAGATCTGAGTGACCAGAACAAGTGTGAGTCCAAACTGAGCCTCTGTGTGAATTAAAACATGACACCTCATCTGGGGAAAGGAAGCCCTATAGGTATCAGGCTTGACAATTAGATCCCAGCCGAAGTATAGTCTCCATTGATCTTATTGACAGGTTGCTCTTATAAATAGGGCACAACCTGCATAATCCTTCCTGTGACTCTGCATTTGGAAGGTGGGTATTCACACAGTGGGGAATTCTCCAAAAGGGAAAATGGGGCAAGGTAATTGAAAAAGAGTTTAAATATTGTAAAAAGGAATGATTGAGAAAGATCCATTGCCTGCCCGGGGAATTAAAGATTTCCTTTGTTGCTTATTTGTGCTTCCATTTTTCCCTTGAATTAAAAACTTTACAGGCTAGAGGTAAGGCTGACGATGAAAAGAACTTGTCTATGTTAAGACTTGGTATTAGCTTCAACATTTCTAAGTTCAGCTCCCATCGACTTTCATAAGATCTCATACAAGTGATATTACTGAAAAAAGATAAATTGTCAGTGTTAACAACAGGAAAACATTTTTCCTGTAAACGATTGTTGCATTTTTTGGAAGTGAGAATTATACAAATTACACAGTTTAGGAATAACATGAATACTTAGATCAAATTTTGGTTTTTAAATTAACTACCTATCTATGTTAGTAATAATATGTTCTTGATATATCTAGAATAAAAGTAGCAAAACATCCTTTAGCATTTTATTTTGTTTGTAACTTTATTGTGCATTCAGTAACTATCTGATTAAATATAGATTAAACACGTGCTTTTCATTTCTTCTCCCTCCCAAATCCTCATTAAAGTGAAAGTAAAGGGGTCAAAAATGACAAACAAACATACACACACAAAAAAATGCAAGAAGACACAGCAGTAGACGGAAATGACAACCATGTGCAGTAGATGAAAGTGGATGGAGGAGTTAGCAGAGCCGAGAACGCTGAATGACAGTGCTGGCCTGAGAGGAAGGCCCGGAGAACTGTGCTTCATTCTCTCTCCAGGACCTTGACAGGCTCTGGAAGTGTGTATGATGAAAAGCAGGAGAAGATGTGGGGCCGCAATCAGGAAGGTGGTTGTAAGTCTCTCTAGAGACAGTGAGATAAGATCTTCTCCCTTGCGTTTACGACCAGCAGGCTCAGCTGTCCCAAGCCTGGCTGGAGACTGCAGGTTTATTCTGAATCAGAACAAGAAGCTCTGGGTTCACGGACAGAGGCACAAAAGATGAGCCAAGCTGAACATAGAGTGTTCAGTAAAAGTCTACACACCAAACTGTGTAGCCACTGGTCCCCTGCTATCACTTGGCTTTTACTGCTAGCAGAAGACAAGAGGGTTCTTCTCTGGGGAAAATGGCAAGTCTGGTGGGTGGAAGGGTGGGTGTGGGGGATTCCCAATAAGAAATAAAAAGGTTTTCAATAAATCATTACCTAGGAGAAGCCCCTCAGCTGAAGATTACACCTCCTCATATAAAGCTTCCATTCAGGCTTTAATATTAAATATATTAATATTAAAATATTAAAAATATTAATATTAAATATATCAATATTAAATATTTTATATTTAATATTATAATATATAATACAATATCAAAATATAATGTTTATTATATAAATAAATAAGTATAATTACTATTAAATAATATTTAATATTAAAAATAAATGGACAACAAAAATCATTGGCTATTGAATAAAGCACCACCTAAAAGGAAAAACATCAAAGACCAAAGAGGGAAGAAAAAGGAATTCATAAAAAATAGGAAATGGAGAGGGCAGATTAAACCTAAAATGAAAACTGTAATTCATATTCTTAGATAAATGAGAAATCATTGCATCCAGTAGGATACTATAAAAATGGAACTGTTAGTTTAGCCAGATAGAGCTCTTGAAAACTAGAAATACTAAAACAGAAATAAAAGATTCACTGGAAGAACTAGATGTTAAAATTAAAGTATCCTCTTAGACAACAGAACTAAATAAAATGGAAATTACAATAGGTATAAAAAAGTAAGAGTACTAGTAGATTGGTCCAGGAGGTTCAAACACTGATCAAAATAGTTGCTGCCCACCCATCCCCACCTCCAGCAAAAGAAACAAAAATAAAAAATAAAGAGAAGGGAGAAAATTAGAAAACAAATAATTAAGAAAAACTCCAAAACTTAAGCACCCAAATTTCCAAATAAAAAATGCCTAGCAAAAGTCCGGCATAATTATTTTTAAAAATTATCACACCAAGGCACATCAGTGTGAGACTTTAAAATGCTAAAAATAATGAGCAGATGCCAAAAGTTTCAAATAAAAAAATTAAAAAGTTCCTGTATGGAAGAAAAGAATTTAAGATCAAATTGGACTTCTCAGAAGGAATACTCAAAGCCAGTAATCAAAGAAGAAATAGGGATAAATTCTGGATCTTTCAAAACAAGAAAAAAAAAAACATTACAAGAAAGGAAAACTAGAGACAAATACCTCTTATGAACATAGATGCAAAAATCCTCAATAAAATATTTGCAATTCAAATCCAATAGTACATGTAAAGAATTATGCAATAAACCAAGTGGGATTTTTTCCAGATATTCAAGGTTAGTCCAACATTTCAAAATCAATTATTATAATCTATCACATCAACAGGCTGAGAAAAATCATATGATCATATCAATACATGGAGAAAAAGCATATGACAGTATACAAAACCCATTCATGATTTTAAACAAAACAAAACAAAACAAACAAAATTCTCAGCAAATCAGGGATAACAGGAGGCTTCCTCAACTTGATATAGAACATTAACAAAAAATTCTACACCTGACATTATATTTAATGGTGAGAAACTAGATGCTTTCCTCCTAAGATCAGGAACAAGGCAAGGATGCCTGTCTTACCAATCCTATTCAACATCATAGTAAAAGTTCTAGCTTATGCAATAAGACAAGAAGAAAAAAAAGGTATACAGATTGTTATTAAATTATTATTATTATTTATTAAAAAATAAAACTGTCTTTATTCATAGATGACATGCTTGTTTGTGTAGAACACCCCAAAGAATTAACAACAACAACAACAACAACAAAACTGACAATACCCAATGGTGGTGAGGATGTGGAGCAACAGGAACTCTCATTCATTGCTGATAGAGTCACAGAATGGTGCAGTCACTTTGGAAGACAGTTTGGCAATTTTTTACAAAGCTAAACTTGGTCTTAATGATTCAGTAATTCTGTTGCTAGGTATTTACCCAAATGAGTTAAAAACTTCTGTTCTTATAAAAACTGCACATGAATGCTTAGAGGAGTTTTATGCATAAGTGCCAAAAACTGGAATAGACCAAGATGTCATTCAAAATATGAATGGATAAATTAACTGTAACACATCCATACAACAGAATATTATTCAGCAATGAAAAGAAATGAGCTATCAAGCTATGAGAAGATGTGGGGAAAAACCAAGTATATATTTAGCAAAAGAAGTCATTCTGAAAAGGCTGTATACTCTATGATGCCAATTATATGAAATCTAGAAAAGGCAAAACTGTCAAGATAATAAAAAGGTAAACGGTTGCCAGGAGTTTAGGGGAGGAAAGAGTAATGAATTCAAAGCTATTCTGAGCCTTAATGGTGGACAATTCATCAACATGCAGAATGAACTCACCCTTTCCCAAGACTCACAAAATTCTCATTCCATTTATGGGGCTAGGTTCACTCCAGTCCAGAATATTAAATCATCTAAATGTATTTTAGGTGAAATGGGGTAGGAGGAGGTTCATCAGAAAAATTTCCTCAGCCACAGCTTTTTGAGATTGGTTTCTCTTGTTTGGAGAGCTTCGGAACTAAGGGACTGCACCCACTGCACCCTTTACACACACACACACACACACACACACACACACACACACCCCTGTGAATGAATAATTGTAACTTGAAAACCAGGCAAATGGGAGGCTTATAGGAGTTACTCGTCATTAACAATTATGAAATCCTACTGAGAACCTGTTTCCAGTCTTCGATTGTGGCTTAATTCTACTTTCTGCAAGTGACTTTCCATATTTCTAGGTTAATCATCTTTCTTTTATTTAGAAATGGCCTCAGTCTGCTTCCTGCTCATAAAAGTTTGGGAGCCCAGACACCTCTTTTCAATGTAAATGATTTCTGTACAATTCAGTCAAAGCTGAAGGTGCTTCCACAATTATAATTCCCTTAAAAGCTTTCTGAGTTTTTTCATAATTTTTTTTTTTTTTTAAAGATGACCGCTAAGGGGATCTTAACCCTTGACTTGGTGTTGTCAGCACCACGCTCAGCCAGTGAGCGAACCGGCCA
>NW_007730349.1:62607-68291 GCF_000696425.1 Galeopterus variegatus
AACATCTTTTAAAAGTACAAATCAGATAATGTCACCCTGATTACAATTCTCCGATGGCTTTCTTTGTTAATTAACAGTGTCTTACAAGTTCCTACATAATTTTTCTTCTGCCCCCCATTCTGATGTCCTAATTCTTTTCATTGTTGCCAGGCTCTAGCCACACTGGTCTGCTCTCATTTCTTTGAACACATCTAACTCATTCCTGCTTTAAGGGCGTTTTATTAGCCATTCCCTCTTCTTGGAATACTCTTTTCCTAGACATCATCTGGCTGAGCCCTCATTGCTCAACTCTCTGCATAAATTCTACCTCCTGGAGAGGTCTTCTCTGACCAGGCAACAGTGCTCCTGCCTGCTCTCTCACCACATAGGATGTAATATTTCCTGTTATTCTTGATTTTTATTTGATTTTATTTGCCTCTGCTCATTAAAAAGTAATATCCATGGAATGGGGACATTGTTTTTTTTCCCACTGTGTTCCCAGGTTCTAATCCAGTGTTGGTTACATAGAGGGACATAAATATTTGTAAGTGAAGCAATCAGTGAGCATTACTACTAGTAGTGGTATTTGAATCACTATTGCCATGGTTATTGATTTAATAACAATTACAGTAGAAACTCATTTAGAAGCAAAGCTAAATTTTTCCAATAGAGGTGAGTCCCTGGCTGGATGGTAGGCCCCTTCTGGACACACCAAAGGGGTGGGAAGTGAGGATACATTCCAGAAACTTCCAACATGCTCTCTCTTAACCTATATCTGTATGAAATTTCCATATCAGTGGAATTAACTATTCTTAGTCCCAGTTTCCTCTTATTTCACAAGGCTGTGGGAAAAATTAAAAATAAATTCCTATATAGCACTTGACAGAGGAAGCCTTCAATGTAGGGTAGCATTCAATATTGTTAAGAATAGAGGGAAAGAACTTTTGTCCTGCCATGTATCCTTAGATTTCATTCATCATCCTTACTTTAGTAATAAAGCATCTGGTGAAGGCCTTCTTTTGGGTGGGAACTCTACACAGAGTCCCGTGGCAACCAGCTTATCACATGGTAAGAATGAGCTGAGTAAGACAGCCAACCTCCTCACTTGCTTTCCTTATAAAACCATCAGAAACATGCCCATAACTCCATGAATGGATCAATCCATTCAGGAGGGAACAGTCCTTACAATCTAATCACCTCTTAAAGGCCCTATCTTTCAAATACCATAATTGGACCTCCCACCCACTTAATACTGTTACAATGGAGATCAAGTTTCCAACACATGAACTTTCTGGGAAACATTTAACCCATAGTGGTGGCTAAATAGAAGCCAATGTGGTCCTACAGCCATCAAAATTGATGACGTCAAGATAATCTTTAAAGAAACACTCCTCTTGCCTCTCATGGGATTCAACTCAGTATCATGTCACTCATTTTCTCACAAGGGTCATTTTGCCTATCTGGAGATAGAAAATGAGAGAAGCCTTGAGAAATCATAGAAACTCATGAATGTAATAAACATATTTTAAGCTGTGCAACACCGTGACTTAACGGTTAAGGGATTTGATCAAAAAAGTTATTTTTCTTTCTTTTTTTTTTGTTTGGTATCCTTGTGTGACTTTAAAAAAAATTTTATTTTATTGATTATGTATATTCATGGGGTACAAATCTGACCTTCACCCCTTTTACAAGCATTTGAATAATAATGTTACAATTTAATCTATGATGATTCATTTGTATCTGTTTGGTATCCTTGTGTGACTTTAAAAAAAATTTTATTTTATTGATTATGTATATTCATGGGGTACAAATCTGACCTTCGCCCCTTTTACAAGCATTTGAATAATAATGTTACAATTTAATCTATGATGATTCATTTGTATCAATGTGCAAACAGTTGCATTTTCAGCTAAGAATTAGTTTCTCTTGTGATCTATTCATAGTGCCAATAGTTGCAGCCCCTCCACCTCAGCCTCTCAGTTGGGGATAGATAGAGTTTAGCTCAACAGCTAGAAGGGAGACCACATATTTCTTCTGGATGATTCAGGATGATCATAATAATTGCACAAAGCTCTGCTCTCTCCTGTTAGTATAACTATAACTCTATAGCTGACTGAGCATCTGGGACAGTGCAAGATACAAAATGATTTCCTGAACCCTGAAAAAAGTAATGTGTCTGTCAAATGCTTATGTTTCTGCCTCCTCTCCCCTATGTCTTTACCACCCCACTTCCCAAACCTTTCCTTTACTGGGGAGATTTGGGTCCAGTCTGTTTGTTCAGGGCCTCCTTATTATCTTGAACTCTAAAAATCTAACCTTTTATATTTTAATTCTTAAGGGAGCATTGTTCCAAATTACCTATTATTTTCAACGAGAGTAAAATAGTACAGGCTGTCAAGGGCCTCCAAACATGCGTAATTTATTGTTCAGAAATACTGGATTGAATGTGTTCCCCAGGAAAGCATTCTTCAAAACCAAATATCAGGCACCACCGTGCAGGAATCAGACTGTAAATGATTAAAAACACGATGGATCACTGGTCAGTTGTTCAGTCTGTCCAGAATCATTATGCTTTGAAGAGAAGTTAAGAAGCTAAGAAAGGAAACCCTTTGAGGTCTGTTCTCTATAAAGAAAGAGGATTAAAAAGAAAGCCAGATCCTCCTCCCCCAACATCATAGACACTGTATGTGTACACACACACACAGACAAACATACACACAGCTATATACTGCTCAAATAGCCCAGGGCTAAAGGTTAAGAATTATAAGGGAAAGATTTTAAAAAGTAAGTTTGGGCAATGATTTAAAACAGAGAAGAAAGAAGTCAAAGCAAATGAGCATTATTTAATTCTATAAATTTGCTATCCCACGGTGTATATACAGATGTAGGTAAAAGGCATTTGTTTGCTCACTGTTGTGGCTAGAAGCCTAGAAAAATAAATTTATTCAAGCACACCAGTCTGTCTGCAAAGACTTCCATTTCACCTTTTATGGAAATCCCGAACAAAGAAGAGTATCCTTGCTTCTGTCAGAAAAGGAGTTTCAATCAGACTGATGAATAAAAAGCACGGTTGCCAAGAATGTTCCATGGCAGGGTGAAGTTTAGGTGCTCAACTGACCATTTTTCTATTAAAGTGTGTCATTAGTGTTGGTCTGGGCTAATAGAGCAGGACTATGCAGCACACTAAATTGCCTCTCAATTTTAAAATATCAATTCTAGGAAGAAATATATAGGATCAAATGTAGAACCTTGACATAGAAAATAGTGGCTGTTCAGTGAGACAAAGGTTTGGTTTTGTAGCCACCAAATATAGGTTTATGCCATTTACATATTTAGTAACTGTGGTTATGCTTGTTGCCCTTGGAATTAGGTCTGATAAATGATTATTCTGGGATATTACATTTTTTATCTGAATTAAGGGAGCCAATGAGGCTAAATTATTTCATTCCAAAGAAGCAATACATATGACACTTTTAATTTTCTAAAATAGATCTAAGACCTTAAGGAAACTTAGAGAGCATCTGTTTTATACACCCTCTTTCCACCAATGAAAACTCTCTGGGTAGAATTTGAGACTCTCTCAAACCACATGTCTGGAGGTGGTAAGGCAGCAGCCAGAATCGTACATCCCAAATTTATGCTCTTTCCATTCAAATTCTCAGTGGAGAAGCATCAAGTTTGTGGCTGCCTAATAATATTTCCAGAAAGGGACTTCTGACATTTTGATGATTACAAACGATGAATAAACAAAACAACAGCAACATAAAGATGTCCAGAAGAGAGAAACATACCCTCCAAGTACCAACCCTGCCCCCTCCTGGCATGTCCTATCAAAGTTGTCTTTGGTGCAGTGAGGTGGTATTGATTCTAATCTCCTCCTTGTAGTTTGTGATGCTTCCTTTTGTTATGTGGCATATTGCTGCATCAGAAAAGAAGTAAAAACCTACTTTTTAAATATAGGTAAACCAAGATTATCATAAACGTAAAACAAAGAAAGAATAGGAAAAAAGAAAAACAAAGAGTTCACTACATTTCTCATCAAGCTCATGCCACAATGTCATTTGCTTTGTTTGTTTTCAGACTAATGGCTTTAGAGACTGATCTCCTAGACAAATGTTTATTGCATATTTTTCAAAGCCTGTTGTATTAGTTATCCATTGGTTATAACAATTACTCCATAGCTTAGTGGCTTAAAACCATAAGCATTTATTGTTTCACAGTTTCTTTGGGTCAAGAATTCAGAGGTGGCTTAGTTGAATGTTTCTGGCTCAGTTTCTCTCATGAGTCAAGATGTTAGCAGAGGCCGCATCATCTGATGGCTTGTCTGGGCCTGGAGGTTCTGCTTCCAAGAATGCTTACTCACGTGGTGTTGGTCATTGGCAGGAAGCTTCAGTTTCTCCCCACATGGGCCCTCCATAGACAGATTACTTTCATGTCCTTACAGTATGGCAGCTGACTTTCTCCAGGTTGATCAATCCAGAACAACAAGACAGAAGCCACAATGTCTTTAGTGATCTAGCCTTGGCAGTCACACAATAGTGAGGAAGTCATTTCCTCACTATTTTATTGGCTGTAGATATTGGCTTTATTCAGTGTGGGACTCTACAAGGACATAAAGACCAAGAGTTGAAGATCATGGAGGACGATCTTGGAAGCTCACTTCAAGACTGAATTCATTTAAATTTATGGTGTGTCTACATTGGGGATACTTGTTTGATTAGGCTAAACAGGCTGGTCCATACAAATCACCTGATTGTTGGCTACCGTGAACACACTGTCACTTTCTAAAGCACTGTTACGTTTCATTACTATTTGTGTAATGACAGTACCTAACTTATAATGATAGCTCTACACAATTTATAAATTTTTTTCACAGGCATTATCTCATTTAATCACAACTTTTAAAAAAAATTTAAATGACCAGTTTTAAGTAAGAGTTGCAAGATAGTAAAAAGATTTCTTTTATGCCTTTGCCCAACTTCCCCCAATGTTGACATCTTACACAACCATAGTACAGTTGTCAAAACTAAGAAATTAATGTTGATACAATATGAGGGATCCTCAAAAAGTTTATCGAAAGATTCGTATTACCTTTTAATTTTATTTTTCCACTAGTTTTTTGAAGTACCCTCGTACAATGAACTAACAGAGACTTCATTCATATTTCCCCAGTATTCCTATTGATGTGCTTTTTGTGTTGTAGATTCCAGTCCAGGATGCCACATTGCATTTAGTCACCACATCTCCTTATTTTCCTCTGATCTGTGACTATTCTTCAGCCTTTCCTTGTTATTCATGACCTTGACTCTTATGAAAAGTACTGGTCAGGTATTTTGCAGAATTTCTCTCAATTTGAGTTATCTGATTTTTTTTTTTTTAAATTAGACTGAGATTATGGATTTGGGCGAAGAGTACAGTAGAAGTGAAGCACCTTTCTCATGATATCAATAGGCCATTTTACTACTGGTGATGTTAACCACTATTACTTGGTTAAAGTGCTATCTGGAAGGTTTCTCCACTGTAAAGTTACTGTATTTCAGTTTCTAAATTCTGTTCTTAAAGTGAGTCACTAAATCCAGTCCTACTCAAATGGCGGAGGAATTAAACTTTACCTTCCAAAGGGAGGAGTTTCAAATATTTTGTAGACATAAGTTAAAACCATCATAGTAATGACTAAGCATTTTCAGTGAGATACTTTGAGGCTA
>NW_007730349.1:68680-69361 GCF_000696425.1 Galeopterus variegatus
CCTATGTCCTTCTGGTATGACCCACTATCCCCATTCTTCCCCTACCCCTACCCTTTTTTAAGGTACTTTTTCACTTCTGGCACCACAAAATATTTTAGCCTCATCTTGAATTTTTCTTGGCCCATCCTAGAATCAGTTTTTTTTTTCTTCCTTCAAGGAGTATGATTCTTTTTATTGGAGAATTATATGTGGAAATTAAAATCTGAGCATTGGTTGTATTCATTGGTCCTGCGGCAGCACTGCTTCTAGTTGTCCCTCACAACAGACGGAGCTGGAAACACAAGTACATATGTTAAGCCATGAACAACTTTTATTTTTGAGTGTCTTCTGTATGTCAGGCACCATCACGGGCCCTTTATATCTCTCATTTCATCTCGTGCTCACAGGAGCTCTATGAAGATAGATTTTATTAGTCTCATTTTACAGAGATAGTAATAAAAACTACAATTATATGGCATGCAATGAGGAGGAAGAAGAACCAAGACTGGAAACCAGGTCAGTCGACTCCAAATCATATTCTCTTTTCTTCAAATCAGTTTAAATAGCTACCTATGGACTCTTTTCCTTTCTGTGTTCCTCTTTCTGTCTTTCCTGTTTTTCTCTACCATTTTTCATCTTCTCCTTACATTATTTCCAACATGACAACAGATAAATCAGGTGTGTGTTTAATGAGTTGAGTCT
>NW_007730349.1:69968-73063 GCF_000696425.1 Galeopterus variegatus
CCTTACATTATTTCCAACATGACAACAGATAAATCAGGTGTGTGTTTAATGAGTTGAGTCTAGGTAATAGAACTACTATGGCCTTTTCAATTTTCTTCTTAGATTAAAGTTTTTTTTTTTTTTTCAGAATTTTGATATTTGGGATGTAATACACAAAGAAAATAGTGCCAGGCCCAGTTCTAGATGCTGTGCTACAAAATACTTAAAAGTCCTATTTTTGTGAGGCTGATTATCTAGCGTGAAAGGAAAACAAATCATAAAATGCAGTAAATAAATTCTATAGGTTTTTGAAAGATGATGTGAAAAAATAAGCAAGGAAGGAGATGAGACATTGGGATTATAATTTTCAATAGGGTGGTGGGGATTGGCCTCTCTGATATGATGAAAACTGATGAGATGTACAGGAGATGTGGGAGGGGGCACATGCATTTATGGGTGAGGCAGATTCCAGACAGGAAGAAAAGTCAATTCAAAGGCCCTGAGCCAGGACTGTGCATGCTTTGCTTGGAGAACAAACAGAAGGCCAGTGTGATGTGAGGCCAAGTGAGCCTGGGAAAGCAAGACAAAGGGTAGAGAGTTATAGGATGGAAGCAGAGATTGTGTAGAACATTTTAGGCCATTATAAGGGTTTTGGCTTTTCTTCTCAGTGGGATGGGAGACTTCAAACTGTTTTACTGACATAATATTACTTACATTTCAAAAGGACTACTCTGCCTGTTACATGATGAATAGTGGGGGCAAGGAAGGAAGCTGGGAAAACAGAAGGCAGCTCAGTGAGACTCGGTGATGGCTTGGACCTGCGTGGTGTAGGTCTGGAGGTGGGAAAGGTTGACAGATATTAGAGACATTTACTAGCTGAGCCAACAAGACTTTCTTAGCCATTGGGTAAGTGGTGTGAGAGAAAGAGAAGAGTCAATCAGACTCCCAATGCTTCAGGATGAACAGCAAGAAAGAGGAAGTTGCTGGTGTGGTAGGGAGAGGTCTGAGGTGGAATATAGGGAGTTCAGTGTCGGACATGTCAAGTTTGCAATGTCTGTTTGTGATTTGCATGATGTAATAATAAATGGGGCTGGAGGAAATCGAAGCTCTAGTAAACAGATATGTCTTTTTAAGACTGTACATAGGAATATAACCCCATGTATCAGAGCCATGATCTCAGCTCAGGGAGGTAAGAGGCATGACATGGGAAGGCTGGGCTATCTGAAGAAATAGCAATTTCAGATTAAGGGAATGTTTCCACAACATCCACCAGCACTTGAAAATCCACATTGGACCACCCAACTCTAAATTTATTTATATCATAAAAATGTCATTTTTATCTCCCCTCATTACATCAATTTAAACAAATACTTCTTTTATTTTTCTTAACAACAGGGTTTGATGATAATTTCACGTTCACCCTAAGCCTCTTTTGTATTTTGATCAGCATATGTCTTTCCAGATTATGAAGGCCTAAATTTTATAGTCTCTTTTCCTATGATCAGCCCTCACTGAAAGGAATTTCTAAAAATATTTCTTTTTTTTTACACCCCAGAAAGTCAGATAAATAGCTATTTAAAGGAGTAATTACAAAGCAAGGTAGAACCTCATGTACACACACTGATAATGACTGGAAAAAGAAGAAAGCCTTACTGGGCAGAAGGAACGGTTTTGTCAGAGACTGCTTGGGGAAGGTGAAGAATGTTCAACTTGGCTTTGGAAGAAGTGACAACTACCATAAAAGGAAGGCCCATTTATAAGACTGGTTTGCCTGGGTGCGTGAGAAAAGTTCGAATGTATATTATTTTGAAGGCAATTTTAGGCTTTTTCTCTCATTCTCTTTTGCTTTCTATTTCCAAAAAGTACAATATTTCGAAGGAGCTCATCCTACTAAAATCTCACATGGTTTAAAAATTCTAACCTAGACATATGTTGTTAATACTTTTATATGTCAGGAGCCTGAACGGTAGAAACAATTTTAAACTTAACATTTAAATTTTGGTTTCCTGACATGCCTTTTTTCTCAGGCTGATGAATTTTACAATGCCAAAAGTGATGAATTGTTCCAGACTCAAAAACAATAACTGGGAAACAAGAAACTGATGGATCCCAAACAAAATAATGGGGTACTGAAAAGTGTCCCCATTTACTGACATAAATTTTGTCTTCATCATGACATGGAAAAAGTTGATGGAATATGAGATAATGATTAAAATAGATAGTAGGGAATAATTTGAAAACTGGAAAATAAAAAGTGCAATGAGTTAGAACACCTTTTCTCCAAAAAATAGAACGTAAGCTTTCTAGGACAGGCAGCGTGTCATATTTAGCAGAGAGGTAAATTCGTGGTAATAGTAGCTCAATCAATACATTTAAATTGAATCATTATGACTCAAACTTTTTAATGTTAATTCTGCAGTCTGAAAAAAGATCAACCTTATTTTTCTCATTTGGGGAGTATTTTCAGACGACTGTTAAAAGGGTTTTTTTTTTTTTTTCTTACTTTCTCTTTCAACTTCTGGAGAATAGCTAGAAACAAATCTGTTCGTTGGAATAAATGCTCAGTCCATATGTTATTTTTGGTGGTAACCGATGGAAGTGTGAAGTCCTCCTCAATACGTTCTGCCTGCGGTCTTGCTCTCCTTCCCCACCCCCACCCCCACCATATGGAACACGTCTTGGAAGTAGGGAGAATAATTCCGTCATCATCTGACTTTTGTTGCTTGCATTTTTCCTTGAATAACACAGAAATTTTAAAGAGAATCAGAGATACTAGTACAGAGTGGACAGGCCAACCTGGCTGTTCTTAAAGTCACATATGAGAAATGATGATGGGCGATGGAAGGAAAAAAGAAAAAGACATAATAGTTATGATCATTAACCATATTCCCCAAAACTCTGCACAGTGAGAGAGAGAATCAGAGAGGTCTGGGTTTGTTCCCAGCACCATCACCTACCTGTGAGATCTGGGCAAGTTTCTTAATCTACATCTGAATTTGCTCATCTGGAGAATGGTGCTACATAACATTGCAACGTTAATGCAAGAGTTTAATGAGAAAATCCAAGAAAAGTGATTGAATATAGTCAATGTCTAATAAATGTTTGTTTCTTTTTTT
>NW_007730349.1:73683-75569 GCF_000696425.1 Galeopterus variegatus
TACCAAGATCATGAATGTGATCAAGTATGTTTCATGACAAAAGATTTACCAGAAATTTTCTTCCATACTAGAAGTCCAGCCTAAGTTGACTTCTTTTGGCAAAACTTCCTGTGTAGCTCAAAGACTTGGGAGTTTGAATACAGACCAATACTTAACACCAGGCCAAATGCTTTATGCTGGGAAAATAGTCTTTGATGTTTGAATAGGTCTGAGAATTATGCTGACAGCCAAATGTGTGGGGTAGGACCCCTTGTGAAATGAAACATCAAAAAAGATTTGCATTAATTTTCTGCAAACCAAATATATAGAGTTTCATGCAGCTTTAATTGAAATGAAATAACTGTTTACAGATTTGACTGCAAGATCACCACAGAGTAATTGCTTTTCCACACCAAGCAAATGGGAAATGAAGTAAATGTGCCTAGAAGGGTTTGGAAGTTCAATGAAATGCTTCTAGAGTTCCTGTTATAGATGGTATCTTTTTTGTCTTGAAGCTCAGTCAGAGCTGGACCTAAATGAAGTCAAGTTATGGGGGGACCTGGTGTCAGAAGAGACCTTTATTACTCCAGCTTGGATTCATTAAAACTTGAAACTGCATTATCTCAAAAAGCACTATTAAAAATTACATATTGTTGGTTTTTAGTATTGGGCTTGACAAATCAGAGGCATTTTGGGTGTTTTTCAGAGTAGATGTTTGACATCTCTGTAGAGGGCAGAAAGAGAATGCAAAGAGCATTGGCAAACTGGAAAATTCCTAATGAATCCCACTGAGATTTTTCATTGTGAAAATGCTTAAGAATAATTTGTAATGGAATAATGACCAGCCCTGCTCAAAGCAACTGAAAATGTACATATATATATACATATATATAAGTATATATATAATAATTATTATTATTTCTAACAAAAACAAAACAGCATTTGGGAAACTACTCAACACAATAAGAGAAAAAGTGGCTTTCCTCCATCTCTAAACTCAAAGGCTTCACAATATATTTATAAGTGACAAAATAATCAGGAAAAGGGGAGAATTCTATCTTTTGAGAATGTTATAAAAATAATACTCCATTAAAGAAGAAATGTAGCTTATTTGAGAGTTTATAATAATTGCATGAAGCCAGTATTATTTCACTATTTTAAAGATAAGGAATCTTCTTATTCAACATAGTACTGTGAGTTCTAGCCACCACAATAAAGCAAGAGAAAGCAGTAAAGGGCATCCAAATTGTAAAGGACGAAGTCAAACTGCTCCTATTTGCAGATGACATCATCATATACATAGAAAACCCTAAAGACTCCACCAAAATTTACTAAAACTAATAAATGAATTCAGTATAGTGGCAGGATACAAAATCAAAACACAAAAATCAACAGCCTTCTTATATGCCAGTAAAGAAATTGCTAAAGAAGAAATCAGGAAAGCAATTCCATTCACAATAGCTACCAAAAAAATGGAATACTTAGGAGTAAACTTAATCAAGGAGGTGAAACAATGAAAACTGTAAAACATTGGTTAAAAAAAACTGAAGGACACACAGAAATGGAAAGAAATCCCATTTTCATGGGTTGGAAGAATTGACATCATCAAAATGTCTATATTACCCAATCTATAATCTACAGCAATCTACAGATTCAATGCTAGTCCTATCAAAATACCAATGACATTTTTCACAGAAATAGAAAAAACAATTTTAAAATTTGTTTGGAACCACAAAAGACACACATAGCTAAAGCAATCCTGAACAAAAAGAACAAAGTTCGAGGCATCACACTACCTGTCTTTAAAATATATTATAAACCTATAGTAACCAAAACAGCATGGTACTGGCACCAAAGCAGATAAATAGATCAGTGGGAAAGAATAGAGAGCCCAGAAATAAAGGCAC
>NW_007730349.1:76168-85827 GCF_000696425.1 Galeopterus variegatus
ACCTATAGTAACCAAAACAGCATGGTACTGGCACCAAAGCAGATAAATAGATCAGTGGGAAAGAATAGAGAGCCCAGAAATAAAGGCACACACTTACAGTTAACTGATTTTTGACAAAGATGCCAAAAATATGCACTGGGGAAAGGACAGCTTCTTCAATAAATAGTGCTGGGGAAACGATATCCACATGCAGAAGACTGCAACTAGACCCCTATCTCTCACCATATACAAAAATCAACTCAAAATAGATTAAAGATGTAAATTTAATATCTGACACTATAAAACTATTAGAAGAAACCATAGGGGAAATCCTACACAAAATGGGAGTGGGAAGCAATTTTTTAAACAAGACTACAAAAGCACAGGGAACTGAAGAAAAAATAGGCAAATGAGACTTTATCAAACTAGGAATCTTTTGCACAGCAAGGGACATTGTCAACAAAGTGAAGAGAAAACCTACAGAATGGGAGAAAATGTTTGCAAACTACCCATCAGACAAGGGGCTAATATCCAGAACATATAAGGAATTCAAACAACTCAACAGCAAAAAAACAGCCAATTTTAAAATGGGAAAAAGACCTGTATTAGTCCATTTCTGTTGCTTATAACAAAATACGTGAAACTGTGATTTATAAAGAAAACAAAATTTATTGCTTCCAGTGTCTGAAGCTGGGAAGTCCAAAGTCCATCTAGTGGTGGTGACAGTGACCCAGGGGTCCCACATTGAAAGATGGTGGAAGTAGAGAGAGCAGAGAGAGACAGACTCTCTTCTCTCTTTTCTTAAAGCCCTCCAAACCACACCCCTACCCACCATTATTAATCCATTTGCTACTGCACAGTACTATAATCTAATTATCTCTTCAAAGCTCCATCTTTCAATTACCATAGTAGGATTTCCCACCCTAACAGTCATAGTGAGGGCTAAGTTTCTAATACCTAAAACTTTGGGGACACAATTCAAGCTTCAATGAATTTTTAGGGGACATAATTCAGTCCACTACGTTCTGCTCCTGGCCACCCAAAACTCATGTCTTTTCATATGCAAATACATTCATGTCATCCCAAAGTTCTAACTTGTTTCAACTCAAAAGTCCAAAGTTCAAAGTCATACCTGTGAATTCAAAACAAGTTATCTGCTTCCAAGATACAAAGGTGAGACAAACAAAGGATACATATTCCTGTTCCAAAAGGGAGAAATAGGCCAAAACAAAGGAATAACAGGCTCCAAACAAGTCCAAAACCCAGCAGCAGGCATTAAATCTCAAACCTGGTGAATCAGGTACCTTGACCCCATGTTCGATGTCCTCTGCGCGCCGGTGTGGGAGTTGGGTCCCGAGTCGTCAGGCAGCTTTGCTCCTATGGTTTTCCTGGTCTTAGACCATACTTCAGCAATCCCAGGTTGGTGTTCCACTCTGGTAGCTCCTCAAGTCAGTGTTCTCCATGGCAGTCCTGCTCTCATGCCTCCACTATGCACGGCACTGATGGGATTTCTTTGCTGCAACTCTGATGCCACATTTTTGCTTGACATTGCTCTAGCAAAGGCTGTCTGAGGTGACTCTACCCTGGTGACAGATCTCTTCCTGGACTTTTTCCACACATCCTTTAAAATTGAGATGGAGGCTCCCAAGCCTTCCCAGCTCTGGCATTCTGTGAACCTGCAGACCTAACACCATGTAGACTCTGCCAAGCCTTCCGGCTTATATTTTCCAAAGCTGTGGGTCCAGCCACACCTGGGGCCAAGTTAGCCATGGCTGAAGCAGCCAAAGCAGCTGGGGTAGGAAGGGTTGGCCCCAGAGGCTTCTGCAATGCTTTCCGGGCCTTTTTCCCCTTCTCTAGATAATCCCATTCTTTTGTGTTGATCTTCTTAATGTCATTGAATTTTTCTTCTGAAAATGCTCTCTGCTTCTCTACCACATGGCCAGGCTGCAAATTTTCCAAATCTTTACACTCTGCTTCTGTTTTAACTTCTCGCTTTATCATGTCTTTGCCACCATAACTCAGCATAGGCAGTTACAAGTAGCCATGCAGCTTCCTTAATACTTTGTTGCTTAGAAATTTCTTCTGCCAAATACTCTGGTTCACAACTCCTAAGTTCCAACTTCCACAAAGTCCTAAGGCATGGAAACTATGCAGCCAAGTTCCATACCAGTTTACAGCAAGGGTGATCTTTGCCCCAGTGTTCAATAAACTCTTTCTTATTTCTGTCTGAGACCTCCTTAGAATGGTCTTTACAGTCCATATTTTTTACCAGCATTCTGCTTGCCACCGCATAACCAGTCTCTAAGACATTCCAATCTTTCCCTTGTCTTTTTGTCTTCTTCTGAGTCCTCCAAACTCCTCTAACCTTTGCCTAACACTCAATTCCAAAGCTGCTTCCAGATTTTCAAGTATTTATTATAAGCAACATCCCAACTCTCTGGAAACAATTTTCTGTATTAGTCCGTTTGTGTTGCTTAAAACAAAATACACAGAACCAAGTATTTTATAAAGAAAACAAAATTTATTTGCTTATAGTTTCTGAGGCTGGGAAGTCCAAAGTCCATGTGCTGGTGGTGATAGTGACCCTGGGGTCTCACGTTGCTAGATGGTGGAAGCAGAGTGAGCAGAGAGAGAGAGCTTCTTTGAAAGCCCTCCAAAGCATGCCCCTGACCACCATTATTAATCCATTCACTATTGCATGGCCTACAATCTATCACTTCTTCAAGGCTCCAGCTTTCAATTACCATAATAGGATTTCCCACCCTCTTAACAGTCACAGTAGAGGCTTAGTTTCTAATACATAAAACTTGGGGGACACAATTCAAGCTTCATTGAGTTTCGGGGGGACATCATCCAATCCACTACAGGACATGAACAGATATTTCTCAAAAGAAAAGATAAAAATGGCCAGTAGGCACATAAAAAATGCTCAACATCACTAATCGTTATGGAAATTCAAATTAAAACCATGATGGGATATCATCTCATTCCAGTTAGAATGGCTGTTTTCAACACAATAGAAAATACATGCTGGTGAAGATGTGGAGAAAAAGGAACTCTTCTACATTGTTGGTGGAAATGTAAATTGGTACAGCCATTGTGAAAAACAGTGTGGAGGCTCCTTGGAGAGCTAAAAATAGATCTGTTTATACTCAGCTATGCCACTACTGGATATATGCTCAAAGGAAATGAAATCAATGTATTAAAAAGACACCTGTACTCTCATGTTCATTGCAAAGCTATTCACAATAGCCAAGAGATAGAATCAACCTAAATGTCCATCAATAGATGAATGGATTAAAACACTGTGTTATATATACAACAATGGAATACTATTCAGCTATAAAAAAAACAATGAAATCCTATCATTTGCAACAACATGGTGAAACTGGAGTTTCAAGTTAAGTGAATTAACTCAGGCACAGAAAGTCCAGTATTGCATGATCTCACTCATATGTGGAATCTAAAACAAACAAAAAAAAGTGGTTCTCGTAGAAGTAGAGAATAGAATAATGGTTACCAGAGGCTGGGCTGGGGATGGGGGAAAAGTGTTGGACTAATGCATACAAAACTGCTGTTATCTACCCTAAGTTAATCATTGCACAGTGTATGCATGTATTGAAATAAAACACTGTGACCCCAAAATATGTAAGAGTAAATGTTAAAATAAACCAAGATAACAAATCAAAAGCTTTAAGAAGGTAATTATTTTTCACATAGAGAATAAGTTGCAAGACTCAAACCCAATTTGTACTTTCTCCAAAGCCAGTGGTCTTTCCTGAACAAGGGACCAATTTCAAAGTTAAAAAAAAAATCAAAATATCTGCTATAGGTTTAAAGAAACACCACAATTCGTTATTAGGATCTGACTTGAAATTTAATTTAATATTTTTATACTTTATATGCTACTAGTCAGAAAGTTTTAAAAACAATTGAAGAGTGATGAACTGCAGCTGCTAGACCTCCGGTTCCTGCTCTGAAAGAGGAAAAATATGAATTTCTCAGAGGTATTGTGAAGCATAAATGAAAAGCAATAGTTACAGGGCAGTTCAGGACTAGCAGTTCTTCAGAGGCTAGCCAGTTAGCTCAACTGGTTAGAGCATGGCCTTGTAACGCTAAGGTCAAGGGCTCAGATCCCCCTACTGCTCAGCTTCCAAAAAGCCACCCAGGAATATAAGTACTTTTTATGATAAGAATTTTGTTATCATAAATTATCGAAGCGATCCTGTTCCATCACATGATTGCAAACAGACCTGAGTTAGAATGCGGTTCCACTTGTGTGGCAATGGGCAAGTGCTTTTGCTTTTCTAAAACCTCATTTTCTGCATCTGTAAAGTGGATTTATAATAGTGCATATCTCACAAAATAAGAAAATTCACACCTGAGTTAGAATGCGGTTCCACTTGTGTGGCAATGGGCAAGTGCTTTTGCTTTTCTAAAATCTCATTTTCTGCATCTGTAAAGTGGATTTATAATAGTGCATATCTCACAAAATAAGAAAATTCATGTAAAGGTTGTAGTGTATCTGTTGACACATAGAAAGAATCCATTACTGATTTGTATTATTAATACAATGACTGTGGCAATATTGATAACAGTTCAGAGCACAGTTGCATGTTTCCCAAATAAAAAGAACCTGCCCCCTAAATTATTTTAGTTCTTTGTCAGCAAAAATCACACCAATATTTAAGAACTTTTTTTCAAGTGTTAATATTGACAAGGTAGTTTTATGGTAGCCTTAAGAAATTTGAGGTTTGTAATATAGCCCATGTGAAATGATACCATTTCTAGAACAATAACATTTTTCACACAAGAAATTTTTAAAAATCCTTACTTGAGAATTCATATATTAACTTTCATCATCAATATATTTTAGGTTTTCATGTTGCCTCTTTAACATGAACTACACATGGTTAAAAATGCATCTTCAAATTCTACATGCCAACACACACCATAAATAAAAAACAGCATGGCAGGGGTGTTGCAAAGGGCAACGTAATGCCCTTCCCCCAAGATATCAACTTCCTAATCCGCAAAATCTGTGTGTTATGTTAGTGTACATGTTAGTGTACATGGCACTTTGCAGATGTGACTGAGTTAAGGATCTTAGATGAGAAAATTACCTTGGATTCTCTGGGTGGGCCCAATGTAATCATAAGAGTGTTTATAAGAGCATGGAAAATGTGCCACATTCAAAAAAAAAGTGACAAGTGAAGGAGAGGACAGAGGATGCCATTGCTGGAAGGGGCATGAGCCACAAACTAGATGCAGTTTCTAGAAGCGGGAAAAAGTGAAGGATGGATGTTTTCTTTTTTTTCTCATTTTATTTATTTTATTTTTCAAATTTATTTATTTTTTTACATTCTAAGATGTTGTTGTGGAGCAGTTGGGGCAGAAGAGGAAAGAGAAAAGGGGAGGGGATAAGGTGGAAGCGGGGCAGGATCAAGGCCCGTGGCACCCCCTTCTTTCTAGCAGGGGAGTCATGGGCATTTCCAGTGGTGGCTCAGTGGTCATGGTTGGACTATACGTGGATGGGGGGGTGTAGCTGAGGCCCATGGCCCTCCCCCAACCCTGGCTTGGGAGCCTGGGGGGCTTTCAGTCCTTCCGGGTTTTATAGGTGTTCTTTGGAGGTGTTAGACATTTGCTGGTTAATATCAGAACTTTGTCTCTGATCTGTGGGTGTTTTGTGTTTTCTTCCAGTTCTGTGTTGGATTATTAGCTACTCCTACCACTTAAACTCTGCACTGGAACTAATTTGTTCTCCTTTGGCTACTTTGAAAATGGGGAACCTTCATGTGGGAACCAGCACTTGAGATCTGTGGTTGAGCTAAATTGCTGCTTTGCTGCTGATTCCCTGGGGAAAGCTTTTTTGTGCAGCTCAGGTTTTAATTGTTGACCTTGTAAACACTTCTGAATCTTGTGAGATCCTATACACCTGGGTTGTGTGGAAACGCTGGTCTGAGTCTGAGTCTTAGCAAACTGCACCCCTGAAGTTCTATATTCCTGACCAGTCTACACTGAGTGGGCCTGTGCTGATTGGAGGGCAGGTCAGTTATCCTTGCTGTGCCCCAGTGTTCCCCTGGTGGCCCGTCTCCCATAATCCCCACACTCCAAACACTTCCCATGGGGTAGGCCATGTGCCGGTTCTTTGCAATGACTCACTGGCCTCTGAGTGGCTCCTTTATTCAGTTGTCTGTGGCCTCTTGCTCCTATGTGGGTTCACGGGAACCCTGTAAGAGGTCCTCATCTCCCCTGCAGCCTCCAAGCAACTTCATATGAAGGGCACAGCAGTGGCTTTTGCCAGTTCTTGCTGTGCGTACTGATCAGGGCCAGCCTTGAAGTGGCTGTGGCTCGAAAAGATCGTAATGATCCTTTCTTTCTCTCATAGTGGCTTCTCCCACCTTCATGAACTCCATAGGTCTCTCCTCCTCTTCCCCTGAGCTCTGTCGGCCCCAGCTTGGCATCACTGCTTTTTAATAGTTGTAAATTGGTTGATTGTGGGAGAGGGTGACACTGGGGACCACCTATTCTCCCATCTTGATTCTCCCATAGAGTCTCCAGGATGAACACAGCTCTCTCCACCTCTTGCCCTTAGTCCTCTCGGTCCCACTTTTGAACTTCCGACCTCCAGAAAGGTAAGGTAAGGAACTCCTGTTGGTTTAATTCACTGAGTTTGTGGTAATTTCTTATAGTAGCAATAGAAAACTAATATGGTGTCTTTTTTTATATTATTTACCTATTATATCAGAGATCTGAAAAGTTATTATCAAGACAAAAGTATTTTGTCTTGATTATATATACTAACATATTTTTAAAATATGTATTTTAAAAAATACATACTAATATTTTTAAAATACATATTTTAAAAAATACATACGAAGATATTTTTAAATACATGTTATAAAAACAAAAATGTTTTATATAGGTGAGTGTTACATATACACAGATATTTTTAAATACATGTTATAAAAACAAAAATGTTTTATATAGGTGAGTGTTACATATATATACACACACACACACACACACAAACTTGTGTGTGTATATATACATTTTTCAAGAGGTGTGTGTATGCCATAATAATTTTACTTTAAAGAGAAGTATATAAAATTGAGGATAAAATCATGGAAAAAATGAAGTGAAATAAACATGATAGTATTACTCAAGCTTTAAATGAAAAGTTTCTCTTTTCCTTTCTCAAAACCATTATTGTAGGGTATTTAATAACTTCAACCACAATCTAAATATACTGAAGAAGTTGAATTCAACACATTTTAAAGGAAAGGCTTTTGCCTACAGGATTTTCTACAGATTTGGGGTCCTGCTGCCCTATGATATATTTTGTCTGCTTTTATTCAAATATGTTTTCAGTGTATAAAGGGAGAGATGAAAGAATTAGAGGACTTTTATTCTTTGTATTTTCAATGTGTCTCTTAAAATGGCAGTCCGTGGAGAATTTAAAATTTAATTTGTCTAAAGAAGTGGTTAAAAAATAAATAAGTAGATTAGTTTTTTGTTGTCTTTCTTTTTATTGTGACTATGGTTATAATAAATTTTAGTGAGATTAACAAAATGGATTTAAACTGACAAATCAATTAGTTTCATAGGTTTGATAAAATAAAAGAGAATAAAAACTGGTTTCTCCTACTCTTACTGGTAAAATGACTGTTGGAATGTTCTAGGTCTGTACATTGGATTCCATAGTTCTGTCTACCTTGCCAATTGACCTCGAATTAGTCATTGAAGTTGTTGTCCCTCTGTTATTTCCTCATTCAAAACATAAGGGAGATGTCAAATTGTTTGCAAAAATAGCTCTAAAAGACTGTACTAAAATATTCCAAGCACATAAACTGTTCCATGCTCTATGCAACATGCCCCCAGAAGCTGCTGAAATTAACAGTGAGCTGCCATTAAGTCCTCAAACTGTATTGCTCTTATTGATTCGTAGAAGAAGGCTGATGAATGGCTGTAACAGGATTTTCAAATCTTTAAATTATGAAACAAATTCTTCAAAGTCTGTACATTTTAAAACCAACTCCAACACTGATTTAACTATTTTCAGAGAAATGTTTTGAGATAAGCAGATAAGTATGTCTCATTCTTTCGTTATTCAGAGATGCATAGAATGTTAGAACTGGAATAGGTCTTAGATACCATTTAGTCCCTAAATTTACATCCTGAGACAGATGCCTAGATGTTTCTAGTTATCTAGTTAGTAGAGGCAGGACTGAAATTGAAACTCAGTCTAAAGATTTAAGTGTACCTTTCACAAACCTCACTATTTCTCTTTGCAAGTGTTTCCAGCAAATGCACTGCCCAAAATATCACCCTTCATCCCACTACGAGAAGATTCGATTCTTGTAGAGTGCTGAAAGTCATTTACTCATGCAAGTTCCTTATTGAATGGGAAACACTACTAGTATGGAATGGTATTCTCCATCTCCTACTCATAGATTTACTACGGGATAGCTAGGCTGGGTCTGGAAAATGACCAAAAAGATAATTATGTTGGAGGAAGAGGCTGAAGAGAGAGGAAAATAAGAGAGATCAGCAACTACTTAATACCCATTGTTATTATTTCATTTCCTCAAACATCAACATCTCTCTCTAACTTTTGCTATTAAACTATGAGCAATTTGAGGACAAAAATCCAGCCTTACTTTTTAACTTACTTTTCATCTTTATACTCTACATATTAAACTCTTAATAAATTCTATTTGTTAAATGAATGAATGATTATAGTTCCCCTCTACAAAGTGCACCAAATTGTCTAGGTCTAAATCCCAGCTCTACTAAATGTGAATTAGCTATGTAGCCACAGGGAGCTAATTAACTTCTGTGCCACAATTTCCACAGTTGGTAAAATGGGGTTAATAACAATATTTTTATTCTAACATCATTCTGAGGATTAAATAATATTATATGTGGAAAATGAAACTTTGCTTATGTAGAGGAGGCAAAATTTTAACTCTACCCTCTTAGAGTTTTTGGTTGGGTCTGCAAATTAAATTGACATAAGACAGACTGATAGGAGAAACACATACAAATTTATTTCATAAAAGTTTTGCATGACACAGGAGCCCTCATAAGGAAATGAAGACTCAAAGAAGCAGTTAGAGTTGAATACTTATATACTGAGTTGCACAAAGAATAGTAAAGTATGAAAATGTGACAAGCCAGGGGGGCTGGGTTAGGGTAGTTAATCATGGAGAAGTAACTAAAAAAATAAGGACTAGTTTATAATGTTTGTTTGTACAGATTTCTCTCAGCCTTGACTCCCATTGGCGACTCCTGGTATAGGGAAGACATCATCTGTACAGAGGTTTTACCTACTTTTAGGAAGAAAAAGTGGGGGTCAGAGTGCCCTTCTTGCACCTGCTGTTTTTCAAGTGTTTTTAGCTCAAAATAGTCCTTATGTCAAAGTGGCATATTAATGTCTGAGTAAATACTATTACTAGTGGTTCTCTACTAGGGGTTAATTCCAAACCCCCCCCCCCCCCAAAAAAAAAAAAAAAAATGTCAATGTCCAGAGATATTTTTGATTTTTACACTTGGAGGGATGCTACTTGAATCTACTTGGTAGAAGTCAGAGATGGTGCTAAATACTCTGCAATGCATAGGGTAGCCCCCATAATAAAAAAGTATCTGGCCAAAAAAGTCAATTGAAATATAAAAACCCT
>NW_007730349.1:86629-105906 GCF_000696425.1 Galeopterus variegatus
TTTGGTTGCAGAAATCTTGAATTATTTTAAGTTATTGGCATTATTGAGGTTCTAATGTATGATTATATTTTTCTATTTTTTGAAATCAGCTTGCTCGGGGAATGAAAATAGAAAGATAGATGAAAGCAAGGAGCTAGTGAAGAAAATTGTATTCTATACCACTGTAATCTCTCTCTCTCTTTGTCTTTGGGACTAATTAGGGCTGGGAATTTTATTTGAAAACACATTTTATATTTTACATTTTGCAGTTAATTCTGGAGAAAATTCCTTAGGTTTACTTTTCTGTGCATAGTGGCATTCTTTCCTATTAGTCTGAGAAGTAGATATGCAGAAGAAAAAGCTCACATTTAAAAATATGCATAAAAAAATAATAATAAAAAATAAAAATATGCATAAATGTATTCCCTGTTTACAGTTTCCATTGCCAAACATTGTCCATGTCATTAAGAAAAATGTGTGGGAAGAAATTTTCAATTTTTAGAGAAAAACATTTATTTTGATCATAATAAATTCATTTTGAACCATGCAGAATTTACTACGTAGCTTTGACATTTATGTCCTTGGCAAAACACAAATGTTAACTGAATCCCTGTGATCTATCACTAGAAAAAAAAATTGTCAGGCTTTAGATGTAACTTTGGATAATTTTAAGAAATATTTTAGGTATGTAAAAGCTTAAAGTTCTCTGATCTACTAATTTGTTGAAAATATCAGGTTTTTTTTTTTTTTGCTTTCTAACTAGGTTACTAAAATTTCCACCTTATTTTTATTTTCCCGTCTTGCCCTCCTCCCACTCATATTGTGATAAAGCTCTACATTATTTGGATTTAGAAATACCCTAAAGAAAAATTTCTTATTATAAATTATGTAAGAAAAAGTCAGTAATATGTGATTCATGACAAAATTACATGGGATCCCTCTTTTAAGTCTGGTTATTATCTCTTCAGCCTAATCCTTTATTAGCTTTCCTGAGTGATGGCAAAAATCTTTGTAATGAACACAATCCCTCTTGGACAATTCCACCCTTGCTCTCCCCTTCTCGCCCAGGTCCTCTTCTGTTCATTCTCCACTGAGACATCTTCTCAAAGTGTAACTCATATAAACACCTTCCCCCATGCCTACAGTTCTTCAGAGGGTTTTGAGTAAGAATAAGATCCAAACCCCAGACTCGATGTCCTGCTTCCTTTCCATCATGTTGGCCTTGGTACAACTCTCATCTCTTCAGATAGTTGTTTCCTCACCGCTTCAGTTAAAGTACCACCCAGTTCTCATCAAGCCAATTTCTAACCCTTGCCCTCCTTTACTTTCTTTGTAGCACTTGCCACTCTTGGAAATCTATCTATACATTTATTCTGTTTTACATGTGTTTTGTCAGTTTCACCTCATTATAATCTTAGGTCCATTAGAGCATGTTCATTGCTCTATAGTTCAGCACTGGCATATAGTAGGTACTTGTATTTATTTTTTTTATTCCCATGTTACAAATTAGAAGACAGACATAGAGGTTTAAAACAACTGAAACTTATTCTCTCATAGTTTTATAGGTCAGAAGTCCAGCCATGGTTAAGGTAGGTTTGATGCTCAGGGTCTCATCAGGCTGAAATCAAATGATCTGCTGTGCTGTTCTACTTTCTGAAGCTTGGGACCTTGTTTGAAGTTCACGTGGCTTTTGACAGAATTCAGTTCCATGTGACTGGCACTGAGGTCCTTTTCTGTGCCCGACTGTTGACCAGGGGCTATTCTTAGCTCCTAGACACTTCCCACAATTCCTTGTTTCATCGTCCCCTCCATAGGCCCTTTTATGCTTTGAACCTGTCTGACTTCCTCTGTCTCTGACTACTACCACTTAGTTAGGTCAGGCCCATCCACATTCAAGGGGAGGGGACAATGCAGGGCGTGCACTCAAGGAATGGGCATCTTGGGGCCAGCTTAAAATTCTTTCAATCACATGCTTAATAAATTCTGACATTATAAAATGCTGTTATCCCACCTCTGCAACACATTTGTAAAACTGAACCAAGTTAAGATGATAACATATTTAATTAGGTTATACTAAGAAGCATTTTTTTTTGTTTGTTTTATTTGTTTTAATCTAATGCTATGTATAACTTTCTATAACTAGATTATGAGGAGCTAACTTTGTTAAACTCGCAAATGAGATTAACCAGAATTTGATCACCAGTTTATGGACATGCTTAGTTATAACTAACTAACCTTCAATTAGAAAATGTAATTTAGTTTCTCATTTTAAACTACTCTCTTAGTCTAATGCTTATTTTATCTTTTTCTCTGAATGGTTTGTGATTTTCCAATGATAATTAAGAAGGTAGCATTAAAAAGATTATTACTCTCTTGACATTACGTTTCATCTTTTAATGTATTTCTCTCCAAAGTATGGGAAAAAAGCTTTATTTCTAGTATTGATCATGAATGTGTCTATATCACAATAGTCAGATAGCAAATAGGAAAGAGCAAGATCTTTGGACCTAAATCAACCTCTGCTTGAATTTTGATTCCACTCTTTGCTTGTTGTAAGATCACAAGAAACGTATTTTCCTGTCACCTCAGTTAGCCTTAGTAAAATGACTGGTGTAAAGAGTAAAGAAATAAATTATTTGTAATAGTGGCACACAGTAGGCATTTGGTGAAAGTGAGATTTCTTTTCACAGGTGGAAAATATAGATATGGGTAGTAGTATTTCCCTAAGCATGATCCAAGTGTACTTGCGAAAAAGGCACATGACTAAATTCCTTTCCAGACTTACTAGGTCAGATACTCTAGAATTGGACCCAGGAATCTACATTTTAAACAAACACCCCAAGTTGTTATTAGCACACTAATGTTTAAAAACCGAAGATAGAGAATTACACAAAGAATTCATTATATAGAAATAAAGAGCGTTTTAATGTATTTAAAGTATTAAAAATATTTTTTTCATATTTTTAAAGAAATAATCAACGTGGAAAATGTCAAGTTTTACTTCTTATTTTGTTAAATGCTGCATACTACATGTCAGCCCTCACTGTACTAAAATAAGTATTGCATAATTTAAGAATAATATTTTCAGTTCTTTTTCCAATTTGTTGCAAACTGATATTAATTTATCCCTCCTACCATTTAGTGTCTATTTTCAAAGAACAATATTCAAGAAGGTAAATAATATTCACATTTTGATTCTTCAGTTTCACATTATAAAGACAGGCTTATTTCTATACATTTATGTTTGGTTTTTAGATTAGAAGCAGAATGGTGATGATCACAAGCCAGGTACATCTTCATCTTTTAGAAATGTGTGTACTAGTCATGTGAGTATATTTCTGGAACAAAATATCTACATGTGGTTAAAATGAGTGGAGACAATTGGATAGAATATTTGACTATTTGTAATCAGTGTATCCTGGAAAATCAGCTAAAATCCTGGGGTTCACTAAGTGTTCTTATGCCTAATTACACTACTGAATAAAGAACAGGAAAAAGCTCTTAGATTTTTCTTTTTTAGTGTTTTAAACTTCAATGTAATTATTTAATTCAGAAAGATATCTTTTTATCTCTTCTGTAAACTCCACCCCCACTTTACCTTGAACTGTCTCTAGCTCTTATTTTCGATTAGAACCATGTGCAGCAATATTCTTTACTGGGATGGAAGTCGATCATTGCAGTGCAGCATAACTGGAGCTCATAAAAAGCTTTATTGCCATCGTCCTTTGAAACTGGTAGAGAATGTGGCCCATCTTCCCTCTGTGTCACATCAGCCCATCAAATTTCATCTCTTTCCCTCATGGGGAGCCTCAGAATGTCCAGATGCATTTTTTTAAAGCACAATTTGAAAGTAATGAGACAAATTCTGGACACAACATGCTCTTGACAAAGGCCACCGAGTTTGAGTTTGTAAGAGAATTAATTTGGCTGGATGCTGCAGCAATAGCTTAGCTTCCCGTACTTCTGTGATTGTTAGAATTCTCAGATTTAGGAGATATCAATGCACAGATCAAAAATTCTGCACTGAAATGAAAATGACCATTTTAGAATTTCCAGTGGCATGTAGCTTTGTTCTTGAATAGCAGAAGACCTGAGGGATGCTAGCTACTTCTGTAGGTTACCTTGTTCACGAGTGTCAAGGGTTTAGATTTAAACTACATTCCACCCCCAAAATAGTATTGCTTTTTTCAGTCTTAAGTAAGTAAAGGACTTCAAATATTTCTTTAGATTCTGTAATTTTGCACTTAATATTTTGTTGTAATATTAAAAAGATCTTGCCTGCTAACAAATATGAAGAAAGCTATATGAAGAGCTTATACAAATACTAAAGAAGATACAAATTGATAGATTAAAAAAAAATAACAGTATCTAAAACTAGTATAATATTTATTATGTCTCATGCTGTTTGCAAAGAGCACGGATTTTAGAGACAGAATTTCTTGATTCAAATTCCATCCCTGGCAAATTACTAGTTGTCAGAACTTACAGAAGATACTTAAACTCTTTGGGCCTCAGTGTCCTCACCTATATAATGGGCATTGAACCAACCACTTAGAGTTGATATGAAGAGTTAATACATGTAGATTGCCTAGAATATTGTCTAGCACATCGTAAATACTTCATAAATGAATATTACCATCAGTATTAACTATAACTATTAATAACTATTAGCATTTGTAATGATTATTAGCATGGGTAATAATGCTAGTATTACTAGTAATAATGCTAATCTTAGCATTACTAATAACTATTATTAGTAATAACTTTTATCATTAGTGATAACTTACAATTAATTATAACTACTATAACTACTGGTGATACATGATACCTTTTATTTTTTAAGAATTATCTCGTCTAATTTTATAAAAACCTTTTTAACACTGATTCTAGTTTTCTCTTTATGCAGATGGTTAATCATACAAAGTCAAGAAAAGAAAAATGCTTGAGATCATGTGACCAATAATTGGCAGTATTGGGCAGAAGTTGTCTGTCCAGCTCAAAAGTGTGAGGCATTACATGTTTCTTCCCCTGAATTTAAGCAAATAATTCAAAAACAAATTTAAAAAGGCAACTACCTACACAAAAACCTGCACACGGATGTTTATAGCAGCTTTATGCATAATTGCTGGAAGCAACTAAGATATCCTTCAGAAAGTGAATGAATAAATAAACTGGTACATCCAGATAATGGGATATTATTCAGTGCTGAAAAGAAATGAGCTATCAAGCCATGAAAAGACATGGAGGAAGCTTCAGTGCATATTAGTAAGTGAAAGAAGCCAGTCTGAAAGGGCTATATACTGTATGATTCCAACCGTATGACATTCTGGAAAAGCCAAATCTACGGAGACTGTGAAAAGATCAGTGGTTGCCAGAGGTTGGGGAGAGGGAGGGATGAGTAGGCAGAGCACAGAGGGCATATAGGGTGGTGAAACTACTCTGTATGATACTACAGTAGTGGGTACATGTTGTTCATTTGTCCAAAACCATAGAATGTGCAACCTCAGGAGTGAGCTCTAATGTAAACTATAAACTTTGGGCAATGATGACGTGTCAATGCAGGTTCATTAATTGTAACAAATGTACCACTCTGGTTGGGGATATTGATAGTGGAAGAGGCGGTAGGGATCAGGGGGTATATGAGAACTCTGTACTTTTTGCTCAATTTTGCTGTGAACCTCAACTTCTTAAAAAGTCTTAGGGGGAAAACATCTACCATTTATTGTTTCTTTTCATGCTCTATAGAGATTTTTATCTAATACTTGGACTGTGTTTCCCTGCTGGTACACCTTAGAGCAGATCTTCAGCTGACTTCTTTCAGTATTATGTAATATTGTAAGTATGTGTGCAGGGGCTATGGGGGGAAGTTCCTTTCAAACCTCTACCACCCTTCTGGAAACATCCATAGTAAGTCCTTATGAGCATCCAAGGGCACTGAAATGATAAGCCAGATAGGATCCAAACAATGTCCAAAGGCAAAGACTCATTCGTTCATCCAGCCTTCCATCTAGCCATTCATTTATTCATCATCAAATTGATTGTTTACTACATACCAGACATCTTTCCAGGTAGAGGGGGCTGGAAATGACAGAAAAGTTTCTCTGCTTTTATAGAGCTTACAACTGAATGAAAAAGACAGAGAACAACAAAGCAAACTGATACAGCATATATATTTAATAGGGTGAAGAACTAGACTTTGTGTGATGGAGAATGACCAGGTGCCTCCTTTAAATCTAATATTCAGGAGAAGCCACTCTGAACACTTAAGTTGAGATCCGAATGACAAGAAAGAAGTAGCTATGGAAAGGTTAGAAGAAAGCATATTCTGAAAAAAGAGAAGGGTTGGAAAAAATGACCTAACACGGGAAGATCTCAGAATTTTTGAGGAACTGAAAAAAGGGTCAGCATGACAGGGGGTTAGTGAATGAGAAGAGAGGTAGGAAATAAGTTCAGAGAAGTAAGTGGGGGCCAGAATAAAGAGACCTTGATAAGTCAGAGTGCCATAGTTAGATATTACTGTGAGTGATATGAGAAGCCATTGGAGGGAGCGAAATATTCCGGTTTACTTTTTGATTTTTTCGATTGCCCTTGCTGCTGTGAAAAGCATGGATTTTTTTTGTTTTGTTTATTCCGGTTTACTTTTTGATTTTTTCGATTGCCCTTGCTGCTGTGAAAAGCATGGATTTTTGTTTGTTTGTTTTTGTTTTTTGTCTTTTTCCATGTCCGGCAACGGATCGCAACCCTCAGTGTTGCTCCCGTACCGGACCGGGGACTGGCAACGGGACCACAAGAATAAAATTTAAATTCCTTTTAGACTCATAGTAACAAACTATAATTCCATTCTAGATTTTGGACAGAAACTCACATTCATGTGCTGCCTCCTATCTCTCAGGAGGTTAGGGAAAAAATGCAGTGAGAATCTGTCAGTCTAAATTGTGTCTTTCACTTAGATTCAAGGATATGTGAAAAGAGGACCAATCAAGACTGCTAGAATTCTATTTGAATTGGTGCACTACATGCCTTCTAGAAGAGAAGTCATCCTAATATCCCAGACATAAAGCCTTAGCTGTGTGTGTTGGGAACGGGGGGCCATTCTGAGAATAGTTGAAGTCTGGTGGGAGATAACACCTAATGGCAACAGATCACCTATGGGTACTGTATTAGTCTGTTTCTGTTGTTTATAACAAAAATACCTGAAACTGGGTGATTTATACAGAAAAAGAAATTTATTGCTTATAGTTTCTGAGGCTGGAAAGTCCAAAGTCCATCTAGTGGTGGTGACAGTAACCTAGGGGTCTCACAATGCAAGATGGTGGAAGCTGAGAGAGAGAGAGAGAGACAGAAAGACAGACCCTCCTCTTCTTTTAAAGCCTTCAGAACCACACCCTTGACCACCATTTGTCATCCATTCAGTACTGCACGATCCCACAATCCAATCACCTCTTCAAGGCTCCACCTTTCAATTACCATAGTGGGATTTCCCACCCTCTTAACGGTCATAGTGGGGCCTAAGTTTCTAATACATAAAACTTGGGGGACACAATTCAAGCTTCAATGAGCTTTGGGGGGACATAATTCAATCCACTACAGGTATTAAAGACAACAGCTGAGATTAGAGAGAGACTAGAGGGAAGGAAGGGAAAAGGGGGGGGAGGAGGAAAAGAAAGGAAAGAAATGGGAAGGAAAGGGAAAAGAAAAGAAGAGAGGAGAAGAGAAAGACAGCAGGAGATACAAATAGTAGACTTAATCCATATTGCACATAAGATATATCTGGAGAAACCTGTGAGATAAGTGTGGAGGAGCGAGAGGGGAGAAGAGGATAATTTGACCAGATATACATAGTAGCTTGGGAACACAGTTCACACTTTTAATTCATTATCCCCTAAGCTGGAGTTTTAAAAGGTTAAGTAACTTTGCAAGGTTTTACATAACTGGAAAAGATAGAAAGGATTTTAATTCATCCATTCAAAAAATATTTTTGAGCACTTATTATGTATTTGGCACCATTTTAGGCATGGAAGATACAACAGTGACAGATAATATCTCCGACCTCATGGAATTTACATGAGGTAGTAATTAACAAATAAACAAGTATACAACTTATTATGTATTTGGCACCATTTTAGGCATGGAAGATACAACAGTGACAGATAATATCTCTGACCTCATGGAATTTACATGAGGTAGTAATTAACAAATAAACAAGTATACAGTATATCAGATAATGATAGGTACTACAGAGAAAAATGAAACAAGGTTAGAAGAATAGAGGATGGCAGGATGGGGTAAACTATGTTATTTTATATCAGGGAAGTTCTCACTGTTAGAAGAACTAATAAGGTTTTTGAACCAGTGTGAGTAAATGTGGCTGGTTGACACTCAATCCCCCAATGCCTAACATGTTCATTACGTACTTATGATTCCAAATGTAACCTTCTGAATACAACAATGCCTCAGTCATGGTATATTTAACACAGCATGTAAAATAATGTAAGTTTTGGCTAAGATTAGAAAGAAAATTCTCTTCTAAATATTGAAATGTCTAAATCATGCAATTCTTCCTGCTTTTATTAAATTATACTCCCAAACATAATGTTTCAAATAGGGACCATACAATGAAAGAAATTTTAAGTACATATAAAATCAGAGGCAACTAGAAGTCAGGGACAGGAAATTAAAGGTCAGATTAGGAACAGCTTGCATCTGCTCTTTAATTGGAGACATTTTGGTGCCAAAACCCTGTTACTGACATTTCATTTTCCTTAACACTAAAGGAATCTTTTCAGATGTTTTCTTTAAAATAGTTCATTCTGGCTCTAGGTCTTATTGAATTGATTAAAGATAATCTTGTTTGAATTTGCTTTAACCTTGCAAATCAAAATACCAATTGTGTTTTCATCACAAATAAGGAAATAAGAAAAAGTGTATCACTAGATTTAGAGAATTTCTTATTTGTCTCCTTGAAAATTCTTCGAATTAGAAAACCAAGAAATTTATATTTCCACAGATAAACAATCCTGGGATGCTGGAATATTAGCAGGGAAATTGGCAGTTACTAGCCTCAAAGTTCTGATGGGATATTTTCTGTGCCCTTGTCACCTGCACCTGCAATTGATTCACTGTCACCCTCCGTCTTGGTTACACGAAGGCTGAGATTTTAAATACACAGTGTGCAGAAATCATGTTTAACCATGTTAGAATTGAAACTCTGATGTCCTATATTGAAGCTTTTGGTTCCCACCATGCTCCTCTCTTGATGTGAAATCCTGAATTTATCTTCTTTAAATCATTGATTCCTCATCTTTAAAAATAATGTTAGATACTTCTAAAATCTCTTTAAAAACTGTAAAATGTTTTGTAGTTTGAGAAATATTTAAATGCTTTTTGAGTCAGACAATCCTGATACATCAACTTCTTGGGTAGTCTTTTTTTTTTTTTTTTCTTTAAAATGGGAATTTAAAATATGGCATTTTTCAAAGGATACATGAGGCAATAATGAATGGAAAGTACTTAGCACAATGAACAGCATTTAACAAATATTTAACAAATGTTACCTACTGTATCTGTATGTCGTGCTGCACATTTTTCCAAAGATTCTTCATACAATTTAACCATCATCACATTCATCATAGTGCCAAACAGTATGGTTTCTGCAGTTTTATTATAAAAAAACGACAGCAATTAGAGGTGATGTTAAGAGGAAAACCTGTGCCTATATGGTATTTTTAAGTTTGAAATAAACTTCCTCTGTGAATGGAATTGCTAGATCTACTAGTATTGGCTGCATGTTTGGAAGTTTTCTAAAAATATTGTATTTGTTAGCTTTTACTGGATAGCAAATTACTTCCAAACTTAGATGCATAAAACTTATTTAGCCCTTAGTTTTGTGAATCCTAATGAATATCTAATAAATAACCCAATGAGATTCAGAAGCTTATATGTCCTTCTTCATAAGGGAGAGGGATGTGGGGGCTATAGGCACTTTTAGAGGAGCAGTACCTGATTTTTAGGGGCTCTTAGTCAGATAAGGGAACTGTAAAAAAAGCCCCTCCAGGTGCATGGGGAGAGACAGAGATGCAAGAGACAGGTGTTAGGAGAAGATCAGAGAGACCTTGGCTCTGAAGCAGCTTCTTTAATTCAAATACTCAGCACGTCAAAGTGCCATGCTCTGAGCTATCATTTTTTGAACCCCCCCAAAGAATAAATAATTACAGCCATGTTAATATTTACTTTTAAAAGTCCTACAGCGTTGATTCCCTGTCAATAACGCTTTTCTTTTTCTGCTGACGACACTCCTTAATACATAAATGAAATTGAAATGGAGTATTCTGAATGAGAAAAAAAATATCATGCAAATGTACTTTTCAATATTTTCTTGACAGATCCTGAAGAATTTAGGAGAACATGTCTTTTTCTTGATTTATACCTTTAAAAAAATATAAATTTTTCAATCTGACATGGGAAAGCTCAAAATAGCAGTTTTGCTTTTATATTGTATGAAGGAATAACTGCATGAAAGGATTAAACAGTGAAAAGTATTATGTTACCAATTTGACAGTACATATTTATGCTTTTCTAATTTTTTATCAGAACTTAAAGTGATAATCCAGATAAGAAAAACAAATTTTTTATGAGTCTTCACTATTCCAATGATGTGAGTAAAACTCAATAGAAATTAGACTGTAAGTCTAGCAATAGTGTGTGGTGTCTTCTCACCTTATACTCTCTCTCCTCTTCCCCACCTTCTAAATGCCTGACATCATAAATCATGCAGGAGGGAATTTACATACATTCCATGTACACTGTGTTTCAGACATTCTGCTAATTGTGTAATAATATTATCTCATTTATCTTGGTGTCATGTGTCCTTCGGATTCTCAAGCTATAAGAAATAAAATATGTGGCTTAGTAGCTTTTAGTTATAATGGAGAAAAATAATATAAAGAACCAGAATCATATTCTGGTTATTCTCCTGTCTGATTGGTACTTCAGGTCTTATAGGGAACCGCTGAGAAGTAAGAAAACATGTTTTTTAGTCGATGAGAATGAATTGATATTGATCTCTTGTTTCTTCTCTTAGATATGTAAAGAGATCTGTCTAAATACTTTTAGAATAAATCTATCTCAAAAATTATAAGGCATACATTTTCTCCCCATTAACATTCAGTGAGAAATGAACACTCAAGATAAAGGATTTTTTCACGAAGAAGGATGGTACTATAAACCTTGGTAAAAGCAGAATTTGCCAACAGTATTTTGTTCCTTGCCATCTACTCGTCAAAGGAATCTTCATCAGATTATTCAGAGTTCAAGTAACTTAGAGTTGTTAAATTTAGAAGAGGGTGTATTCTAATATTATGATGTTCATTTTATTATTAACATAGGTTCTCATATATTTGCCACTGCTTTGTTTTTTGTTATATGAAACAATTATCCCTCCTCAGGTTTCCTGAGTCGGTTATAGTTAGAATAGGGTGTTCTGTTTGTTTTTAGTCATAAGGAGCTGTGAAGTCAATCAGGACCTAAGAATTCAGCACTGTTCAAACTGAACTTAATCTCTTCTTATGTTACACACACATTATAGGAGTGTTCAATCATAAAAGACAGGTTATTCAACATCAGTTCTTTCCTGATGGTTAAAACCAACTGTGGCCCCCCCTGAGGAAGCTCATGAACTGGAAATATTTCTTTAGTGATTTTTTCAGTGAGATCTTAGGGATGCTAACCTCTTAGGCAGGTTATTGTGCCTACCCCTTTGAGCTGATGAGATCAGGCATCAGATAAAAATGTCTCACAGTGTGAGTATTTAACAAAAAGAAATTGGGAGTTGTGGGTTATTGGCTTTTGATTTGTCTAAGGAACTTTGGTTTCCTTACTTAAGGGAAACCAAATGTGAAATGTGGATTAGATGAAAGGCTGTAATCATTTTGCCTTGAATAACAGATGGGGTATGGAGCAAGTCCTCGCTCAATTTCCCACCTCTCCTGCCCATATTCTAAATGTGGCTAAAAGATAAAGATAAGCGAGTCATTGTCTGACAGTAGAAATTTGATCTCCTCTCACAGCAACTCTAACTCCAACCTATGGCTCTATGATGTTGCTGAGATGGGCACCCTATGAATAATGAAAGCTCCTGTGGCTTGCATTATGACTATGTGCTAAGTTCTGTGCTAAGTGCCTTTCATTGTTCATTTTATTGAATTCTCGCAGCAAATTACTCACATTTTCAGACAAGGAGACTGAGATGTGAGTATCATTAACAGATATAAGATGGTGTTTAAAATTGGATGTATCTAATTCCAAAGTTCATGACGACTGAATTGACGTGTGCCTGTGCCTCTTATTCTGTTCCTGTGCAATCCACTAGGTGGTAAGAATTCATCTTTACTGCTGTACTTAGGTAGTTTCTTCCGATTCTGTTATTGTATTTAGCACATATGCTGATTATTAACTGTGTTAACTAGGATGGAGGATGTTATGCTGCAGTAACAAACAACCCATAATTTTTTTTTTTTTTTTTGTGACCGGTAAGGGGATTGTAACCCTTGGCTTGGTGTTGCCCGCACCGTGTTCAGCCGGTGAGCGCATCGGCCATCCCTATATAGGATCCGAACCTGCAGCCTCAGCGCTCCCAGCACCGCTGGCCGGTGAGCGCATCGGCCATCCCTATATAGGATCCGAACCTGCAGCCTCAGCGCTCCCAGCGCCTCTGCGCTCCCAGAGCCGCATAGGATCCGAACCTGCAGCCTCAGCGCTCCCAGCACCGCTGCGCTCCCAGAGCCGCACTCTCCCGTGTGAGCGTGAGCCACGGGGTCGACCCAACAACCCATAATTTAAATGGCTTAAAGCAACACAAGTTTACTTCTTGTTTTTATTATATGTTCTTTGTTAGTCAACTGGGAATTCTGCTTCACAGGATCCATGCTCCATGGCTAAGGCTACTTTTCTTGTTAGTCAATATAACACGATCATTTTCCATATCATAAAATAATATTTTATGTCATCAGTTATGTAGATATATCATAACTTTATTAACAAATTCCCAATTATCACATATAAGCTGGTTTCACAATACCATTTAGCTGGTATTCTCATCTCTGTAAGAAGCAGTATTCTGTAAAGGTTAAGAGCACAGTCCCCAAGAACCAGACCCTCTGGGTTTACAGCCTCGTGTTCCAATAGCCATGTGACCTTAAGTGAGCTATTTAAACGTCTTGTGTCTCAGTTTCCTCACTTATGAAAGGTAGTTGTACCTATCTCATAGGGTCACTGTATGCAGCTTTAGACATATATAAAATGTGCAGACTTTGGCTGGCTCATGGTAAGAACCATATATGTATTAGTTAATAATTCATGATTAAAAAATAATTCCTCCAAGTACAATGTTCAATTGAAAGGTTATATGACTATTAAGGCTATAAATATGAGGGTAATTCAAAAAGTTTGTGGAAAAATAGAATGAATAGATAACAATCATTCCATGAACTTTTTAAAAAAGTACTAGGAACCTTTTATTATACATATACACGTATCTGTATATGTATATTTATATAAACATTCAACCTTTATATATTATTTATAGATTTGTATATAATAATTATATATATATATGAACTTTAAAAAAACATTTATTTTTACATATTTGTGGGGTACATTGTGTTTCAGTACATGCATAGACTGCACAATGATTCACTTAGGATATATAGCATACCGTAAAAAAAAAGTGGTTTGCAATGAACTTTTTGAAGTACCCATGCACACAAAGCAAAACTGAAATCTATTTTTAAATGAAGAATTCCCTCAGAAGAACTAAAGCTCCTTTATGGAGTAGGTTATACATAGTTTACTAAAAAATGTAGGGAATTCATGCAGCCCTTAGCTACATGTGGATAGGTTATTGTCTTTTCTTCCTAAATAGCACCAGATTTGCAATTTCCTTTTATCAACTTCTCTTTTATAGTCTGATCTATGCCCCCCACACAACCATAGGAATATTTATTCTTCGTTAAAAAGCTTATTTCTGAATATCAGGCTCCCTCTGATATAGGGCAGGCCTATTCTTCAGCCCCATCCTTCAGACTTTTCATTACTTTCCTTTCAAGGCTGAGCAAGAACAAATCAACTTAAACATCCCTGATACATGCAGGTGCCAGTTCCATGGTCCTTGTACAGTTACTTTGTCTTCTCTTCACTCTCTCTGTTCAAGACTCTCAGAAACATATTCTTCCCCAGACATTTCATATCTCCCATCAACATTTCCATTTTTCATACTGTCAGGCTTATCATCTGTATCATGTTTACATGAGAAAATGGAGTTTCCAAAAATGAAAAAATATCATTACAGTGCAGTCCATATGTTGCTAAGATTATCATCATACTTACAATTTGACTTATTTTATTTTTCCAAAATTTAAAAACCTTATGTTCTGTCCTGGAACTCCATATACCTACTGTATATTGTTTTTTACTGAAAGAATATGCATATTAAAGAGAAATAAATAGAAAATTTGCATGTAAGTTTTCTAAACAAGTGGATGAGTTGACTATTATAATTTTAGTAACAAAACACGTGGCCACTTGTCACTGTAATCTGAGAGGCCAGCAATCCCCACATTGATGGATGGAAAGACTCAGATACCATTGACTTACATGCTCAAAGTCCATTGAAAATACAGAGCCTGGATTTAGCTCTTTGTTCCCTGACCCATCTGACTAGCATTTGGTTAATGTCAGTGTCTCGATAATACGTTTAGTGCAATCTCTTCCTGAGAATGATTAACTGTAATAGGGCTGCTGCTGAAAAGGTGTGCTTAATGTATTGTAAAGGGTCACAGATGGGGAGAATTAAGTCCAAGATGCCCAGCTAGCTAGACTATGAAAGACATAATCCATATTTAATATCCTTACTCATTAATGATAACAGTCATGTATAAGCGATTTCAGTTAAGAACTAATCTAAAACAGTAACAAAGTTAGACGGCATCCCTAATTACAGAAGGTAGGGCCCCATTAGTCTCACCCACTACTGGCTGTTCACCCGTGTTTATAGAAATTACTGTGGGTCTTATGACAATAGGGTGCCTAAAGCAGATATTTGGTATACGGTTATTTAAGAAAAAAATAAGAGGATAAAGTTTATTCCATACCTTCAGCCTATTTCTTTTCAAAAACATGATTTAAAAATTCATCTAACTTTGCGTGCACTTGTGTAGTCTTTTCTTTTTCTCCTATGTCTAAAATTAGTAGATGTTTGTAGGGCAATTAATTTATTCAGTATAAATGAAACCTCTTTCAAAATATGACTTTTTCTGGATCATCTGATTTTGTTTAGTGGGATTAATTAGATTTACTTTATTTTCAACTGACAAACTCTGTTCTTCTGGATAGTGCATTATAAAAAACACGTAATACATATACTAATTTACAACCAGACCAATTAACATGAGCCCAGAGTCTGTAGCCCTGAAGGATTTTTGTAAGGTCTCAAGGAAAACGTAGCATGGATAAATTATGACTAAACCATCAAGGCACCCACCACAGAAAGGTACTTATCACTTCAGATTTAGTAGGAATTTTCCATGTGAATTTGAGACTTTCTGCTCTCAACCTTTGCCAATTTTCTATCCCTCTTTCATATGAGAGTATTAGCTCAGTACATATCCATAAACTATCATTCACTTGTTCGATCAGTATTTATTAATCACTGTACTGGTTAATGTGCTAAGAGAGATACAGTTGTAAATAAAATAAACATAACCTTATAATTCTAATTTTAATAGTCTAGTAGGGGAGATGGGTTGTTTAATAACACACAAACAGAAAAAATGGACATAAATTGTCCTGAATTTATATAAGAATGACTCATATAAATGCCTAATTGGGACTTTATGTTATAAAGTTAGCAGTGCACTAATTTAAATTGAGTGAATGGAAAAAGCCTTTTAAAAGGAGTACATTGAATGTGGGGCATAAAAGATGATAAGGATTAATTGGACAGAGTGGGGGAAGCTTCCAGACACAGGGAAGAGCACGTGCAGTTTCTTGGGTGGTAATGAGCTTGGTGCATCAGGAAACTGAAAGAAGGTCTGAGTGAATTTTAAAAAGTGATTCATCACTTTTTGCATGATTAATCTTGAGGTACAAATTATCAACAGGTAGTAAAGGATAAGTGTACATATTATGTCACAGAATTTAACTTGTTCTGGCTTAACACAGAAGGCTTATTTCATAGTTTTAGCTGGACTTGTGCCCAAGACAGGCCCTTCCCTGCAGCCCCAGGCCCTGGGAAAGAATGACCAATCTACCCACTGTAGTTTAGATCTAAATTGACAAATTCCACCAGCAATTGCCTCACATGGGGCTGTTTGCTACTTTATCATGAATCACTTGCCCAGAAGCTCCTTGGGCATCCTCTCTCTGTCTCAGTCAAATTCAACCAATTATTGAATCTCTAGTCCCCTTACGTCAAAAGAATGTTTAGATACTTTCCTTTTCCTCATCATCTTCTGCAGACATGTTCTGCTTGTTTCCCCATTTCTTCACCTCTGGGGATAAACAAATACTAAGCTTTCCAGCTCACTATTCTTTTATTGCTTGTCAATCAAATATCTTACAAACCTAACACCAATTTGCAAAGATCACAGTTAAGACAAGTAAGTTTTTTTTCTGTTTTTTTGTTTTTGTTTTTGTTTTCTAAATAGTATCTCTCATGGTCCATGTTATTACATAAAACACATTAAAGTATAATAGAAATCAAGAGGATGTGAAGACAAGCCACAGACCGAGAAAAAACATCTGTGAAAGATACATCTGGTAAAGAACTGTTATTCAAAATGTACAAAGAACTCCTAATACTCACCAATAAAATAACTTAATTTAAAAAAAGGGCAAAAGACCAGAATAGATATCTCACCAAAGAAGATATACAGATGGCAAGTAAATATGTGAAGAGATGTTCAATATCATATGTCTTTAGGAAATTACATATTAAAACAATGATGAGATGCCACTACACTCCTATTTATAATGCAAATTTGGAACAGTGACAATACCAAATGCTGGTGAGGATGTGGAGCAACAGGAACTGTCAATTTTTGCTGGTGGGAATGCAAAATAGTGCACCCACTTTGGAAGACAGTTTGGCAGTTTTTTTACGAAACTAAATATACTCTTGACACTACATTCAGCAATCATTCTTCATGATATTTACCCAAATAAATTGAAAAATAATGACCGCACCAAAACCTGCATAACAGCTTTATTCATAATAAAACTTGGAAGCAAGCAAGACATCCTTCGGTAGGTGAATGGATAAATAAACCATGGTACATCCAGACAAAGGACTATAATTCAATGCTAAAAAGAATAGAACTATCAAGCCATGAAAAGACATGGAGGAAACTTGAATGCATATTACCAAGTGAAAGAAGCCAATCTGAAAAGGTTACATACATACCATATGGTCCCAACTATCTGACATTCTGGAGAACGCAAACTGTGGAGGCAGTAAAAAGATCAATGGTTGCCAGTGGTTAGGGTAGAGGGAAAAACAGGGAAGCACAGATGATTTTTAGGGCAATAAAACTATTCTGAATGATGGTATAATGGTGGATACATGTCATTATTCATTTGTCCAAACCCATAGAATACACAATACCAAGAGTGAGCCTCAATGTAAACTATAAACTTTGAATGATAATGTTGTGACAACATAGGTTCATGGATCGTAACAATTTGTCCCACTGGTGCAGGATGTTGAGATTGGGAAAGGTTGTGCCTATGTGGGAACACACAGGCACACAGGAGTTAAATGGAAAATGTGTACTTTCTGCTCAGTTTTGCTGTGAACTTAAAACTACTCAAAAAATAAAATCTGTTAATAATAATTATATGTAAACAAAACAGATGAATGTTTAGTCAAGTATTTTAAATGTATATTATACAAACATAATTACAAATTGTCATAAATCTAATGAAGACAAAGTAGCGGCAAGAGCATATAACAATTAAAATTTCATTTAAGCCTTAAAAATGAGTAGCTGTTAGCTTGGCATAGAGTGGGAAAGAAAATTATGACAGGAAGAAAGAAGTCATAAATCTAATGAAGACAAAGTAGCGGCAAGAGCATATAACAATTAAAATTTCATTTAATCCTTAAAAATGAGTAGCTGTTAGCTTGGCATAGAGTGGGAAAGAAAATTATGACAGGAAGAAAGACAAACTTGGTAAAGCACGAAAATAAGGAAGTACTACATAGCCAGAAATGTCAGGAATATGTGTTAAGAAATAGTGTGTAATGGTGAATGTAACAAAGCTATTGGGATAAAGTTACTAATAGATATGAGTTTTTTTCAAGCCTTCAGGTGATAAATATTTGGTTCTCAGCCTCCTGTATTAGTGGATCAAGTTTAAGGAATGTTATGAGACAAATGAAGCAAATTAACATGGGTCAACTTAAAGTCTGTACTAGAAAAGACTATATGGTATATATTTCTTTGTGGGGCATTCTGGGGCTATTAATGCTTATTAATTTGTAACACCAAGAAATTTCTTCATTCTTTGGTGTGTGGCTCCTAACACATGCTTCCGCATATTTATGCTGTCTATGTAGGTTTTTCTGTTTTTGCATTAGTTTTAGATATTGCCTGGAGTTAGGCAACTACAAACTCTAAAGGCATAGTCTCCAAGACTGTCCTCACTGGGACAGCAACTGCAAGTTGAGGGATGTTCTCTAAACCACTCTCAGTTTGGTTATCTCACTGGGACTCACAAAGCTAACTGAAACTCACAATTACAGTTTACTTCAGAGAAAGACCATATATTAGAACCAGCCAAAGGAAGACATTCATAAAACAGAGTTTAGGAAGTTTCCAAAAATGAAGGCCTTGTCTTCTTAGGATGTGTTATCCTCCCACCACAGATCTATGACAATATGCAAAGAGTGCTGCCAATCTAGGACTCTCTCCCCTGTTTTGGTGTTCAGAGTTTTTATTGGGGCTTAACTGCCCACATAGTTGAACTCAGTTTCCGGCCATCTCCCACCCCTCCCCAGAGGTCAGGCTGATACCATGTGGCCAGAGGAGAACACCGTGAGCCAACTCGTTAGCATAAACTATCAGGCATAGACTGAGAGGCCCTCCATGAATAACAAAGACACTCCTATCACACTCAGGGACTTCCAAGGGTTTAGTGATGCTTCCCCAGGAACCACGGACAAAGGACAAAGGCCAGACCTCTCTTAGGGTGAGGCCAAATTTTTACTACACAGATGTTTAGAGACATTTCTAATGCAAAGGGAC
>NW_007730349.1:106020-112692 GCF_000696425.1 Galeopterus variegatus
CAGAGTTTTTATTGGGGCTTAACTGCCCACATAGTTGAACTCAGTTTCCGGCCATCTCCCATCCCTCCCCAGAGGTCAGGCTGATACCATGTGGCCAGAGAACACCGTGAGCCAACTCGTTAGCATAAACTATCAGGCATAGACTGAGAGGCCCTCCATGAATAACAAAGACACTCCTATCACACTCAGGGACTTCCAAGGGTTTAGTGATGCTTCCCCAGGAACCACGGACAAAGGACAAAGGCCAGACCTCTCTTAGGGTGAGGCCAAATTTTTTACTACACAGATGTTTAGAGACATTTCTAATGCAAAGGGACTGCTTTATAATAATTCCAAGAAAACAATGTAGTTCACGCTCTAAGTAATTTATCATGCTTAAGTATAGCAACAAAGTACAGAACAATTGAGAGAGAAAAATAAGTATAGATGTTTACATCCAGCTATTGCTACAGGGTGGTCAGTGAATAATTTCTATCAGTCACCTGGATTCAGTATTTTCACAGTTGGAAAATGGATCAGTCGTATTATTTAACATATTAACAAACTTCTAGGCATGAAAAACAAGTGTGATGGTGTTCAGTGAATTGTCATTTACATGAAATGAAAACTAAAGCCCTAGATAAACCTCAAAATCTTTCAAAATCCTGTGTCAGCATGACACTATGGTTGGATTCCATACAAGTCAGGTAGAAAAAGACCTGGGAAGGGTAGTTTGGGTAATAAGCATGGGAGATTTTTAGGGCTATATCCAATGCTGAATTACCCAATTGGACAAACTAATTATGTATTATGTGATTCATATTTAGCTGAAAGAGAAAGGAAGGGAAGAAGGGGAAGACAGAGAAAGAGAGTGAGAAGAGGGGAGAAATTTTATTTATATTTTTACAACTTTATCTAATTTTTGATAAATTAGAACATCTAGGAAGATGTTATTTTAATTTTAACACATATAAAAGTTTGTCGATTTATAGTTAGTAATGTTTTGACTTATGCCTTACATTTGTATGAGAGCTAAACTCTAAAGTTTTTAATCCAGTTCTACCCAAGCCAACAGGAAGAGAATTTCTGAATGTCTGTCTTAAGAATAAATAAACAGGAAGATGATACAGACAGGGAAATAAATGCAACATTCAAAGTTCAGCATCATTGAGTAAGTCTTAAATAAAATGTGATTGATAATCAAAGGCAAGAATGGTGCCTTTTATGTCCTTTTAGACTTGGAACTGAGAAGCCACAGGTGCATACTAGATGTCTGATTCGGGAGGCAGAAGTGGCTCATTAAGGAAGAGAGATGAAACTCATGGAAGCATCTGGTAAAAAATGTTGAAAAACACATTCTGTGAGGGATAGGAAATAAAGGGATATTGACTGATGATTCATTCAATCTGTATCTATTCAGTTCTCAGGATGTGCAAGGCACTCTGCTAAACACTGAAGATAGAGCAATAAACAAGAGGAAAGGAGTCCCAGCCCTCAGGTAGCTTGTATTCTGGAGGTAGAGATATGGAACATACAAGTCATTATGCAGGTAATTAATGATAATTCTAATATATTTTTGGAGGAAAATTATAAGATGCAAAAGAATATCCAGGGCAGTCCTGCCATGTAAAGCCGGGTGGGCAGCTCTCTGCGAACCTCTCTGGCCCACTGGGACAGAGTACATCCCGGAAGGAAATGACTCACCGTGTAATTATAATAGTGCATCTTCACAAAGTTGGATTTCTCTCACACCAATCTGATTAACTCTGAGTACTACATTACTACATGCTTCTCAAACGGGAGAACGCCCCAATTCTGCAAAGGAAGGATGCAAAACTAAGTATTGGTGATACATCTTCCAGGAACGTAAGTTTTACTACAAGACTTCGAAGAAATGAAGTTAAATAATTTACAAGTCAGTTCCTGGAAGTATATTCTGCATAAAATGGGCAAATTGCAGTTACTGTTAATTAATAATTGAAGAAATGGACTTGTAGTCAACATGGCAGAATAGACGGCCTCCAGTGTCACTCTCTCCCCCAAATCAACCAATTTACAGCTATTAAAAAGCAACGACAGCCAAGCTGAGGCCACTAGAGCTCAGGGGAAGAGGAGGAGAGACCTAAGGAGTGCACGAAGGCAGGAGAAGCCACAATGAGAGAAAGAAAGGATTGCTCCCACCATTTTGAATCATGGCCACTTCCAGGCTGGAATGCTGAGCCCATGGAGCAAGAGCTGACAAAAGCTGCAGCTGTGCCCTACCTATGAAGCTGCTTGGAGGTGGCAGGGGAAAAGAGGGCCTTGGTGGCCCCCAGGCCAGCAAGACCACTAATAGGGTTCCCATGGATCCACATAGGAGCAAGGAGCCACGACAAAAGAAAAAAGGAGCCACTCAGAGGCCAGTGAGTCATTGCAAGGGACTAGTGCATGGCCCTTCCCAGGGGAAGTGTTTGGAGTGCAGGCAGTGGGGGGAGATGGGCCCATTGCAGGAACACTGGAGCATAGCACAGACCCCTAATCTGACCCCCAGTCAGCACAGGCCCGCTCTGTGTAGACTGCTCAGGACTGCAAGGGGAGCAGTTTGCAGAAAATACTCAGGTCCAGACCAGAGTTTCTACACAACAAAGATGTAGCAGATTTCATGAGACCCAAGACCCTGAAGTGTCTATAAAGTCAACCATTAAAATCTGAGCTGCACAGAAAGCCTTCCCCAGCGAACCAGCAGCAAAGCAGCAATTCAGTTCAGCCACACGGCTCAAGTGCTGGTCCCCAAGGGAAGTTCCCCCATTTTAGAAGTAAGCAAAGGACAACAAATTAGTTCCAGTGCAGAGTTTAAGTGGTGGGAACAGCAAATAATCCAACACAGAACTGAAAGAAAAAACAAAATACCCACAGACCAGAGACAAAGTTCAACATTAACTAGTAAAGGTCTCCCATCACCAAAGAACACCTGTAAAACCTAGAAGGACCAGAAGCCCCCTGGGCTCCCATGCCAGGGAGAGGGGAGGACTGGGGACCTCAGTCGTGCCCCCTGACACCTGCTACCAGCCCAGCAATGACCACCAAGCCACCACAGGAAATGCCCAGGCTCCCAAGCTGGGCTGGTGGGGGGCTGAGGGCTTTAGCTACACCCCCCTGACATCTGCACCCAGCCCAGCAATGACCAAGTCACCACTGGAAGCCCCCTGGTCTCTGCTGCAGGGATGAGGGGGTGCCACAGGCCTCAACCCTGCCCCTTCTCCTTCCTCCTTCTCCCACCCTATTTCCTCCCCTCTTCTCCTCTCCCCCTTCCCCACAACTGCTCCACAAGAATATGTTAGAATGTAAAAAAAAAAAAAAAAAAAAAAAAAATTAATAAATAAACTTAAAAAAAGTAGAATATCCAGCTGGGAAATTTGACCAAGAATATGTGTGTCTGTGCATGTGTGTGTGTGTGTATTTGTGCAAGCATGTGTATTTGTGAGAAAGGAGCAATTAGGAAAGCCTTTCACAAAGAAGTGATGATTTAAGTCAAGACCAGGAGGATGAGTAGAAATTGATCAAATAAAGAAAGAGGAGGGTGGCAAGAGCAGCTGGAAGGCAGAAACTGAGGTTGTGTAAAGGTCCCTATGGCTGTGGCTTAGAAACGAAGAGACATGGAGGCACAAAGTGAGTTTACCAAGATTGGCATGGGCCAGAATGTAGAACCTGTAAATGATTTGGGTGTTTTATTGTTGGTAACATAGGAAAAGACCTTAAGGGTAACCTGACATGATCCGTGTTTTTAAAAGATCACTCTGTCTATAAGATAGAGAATGTATAAGGCAGGATCAGAAGGAGGATCAGTTAAGAGTCTATTTTGGTACATCATAAAGCAATAATAGTAGCTTGGACTGGAGTCACAGAGTGGACGTGGAGAGAGGTAGACAGGTTTGGGAAATATTTTAGGAAGTAACATTGACAGTTTAGAAATTGACAATATAAAGACTGAGAGGGGGGTGGTGTCAAAGGTGACTTCTAAGTTTCTTGTGTCCTATTTTGGAACTTATAATTTTGAAAAAACAAAAAACAAAGAGTTCACTGTAATTTCTTAAGGACTCTTAAATTTCTGACAGAAATTTACTTCTTTTTGATATTTGTGAAGATACTCTCTCATACAATTAGACATACTTTTGGTGGATGGGATTCTGATCTTTCTGAGTGTTACAGCAGATTATTTTCTTTAAGACGGGTGGGGGCTGGTGAAGATTCCTTAGAGAAAAAAAAAAAAAACTGGAAAAGCAATGGTCGGGTGACAATGATGAAATGTCATAGAATAGATTCTATTCACTTGGTTGTCAGTGACTTATATTGTGAAACCTTGCTACCCTTTCTGACAGTTTCATTAGACAAGTTAAGTTCAAGGTTGTCAGGAAAGCTAAGCTCTCTTCTCTTCAGTCTTAAAAACTGGTCCAGAAATCTCCCTAGGTGCATGTGTACAAAAGGGCCTGGGACTGCTAACTTTAGAGAGATTTGCGGACAAGGTTGTTCCTTGCCTGGTCTCTAGGAACTTGACTGTCAAATGATATAAAACTTTCTCTAGATGAAGAGTGGTGCACTGTGTCTAAACTGTATAAATGGTACGGCATATGCTAAACACCTGCTTTCCTTTTAGAAGTTTGAAATTTTGGTACACACCAAAATTTGGTACAGGATGCCCATGTAACCAGCCCCCAGTAAAAACTCAGGGTGCTGAATCTCTAACAAGCTTCCCTGGTAGATAACATTTCGCACATGTTGGTAAAATCATTGGCTGAGAGAATTAGAAACATTCTTGTGACTCCACTGGGAGGCACCTCTTGAGAATTTATGCCTGGTTTTCTCTGAACTTTGCCCATGTACCTTTTCTCTTTGCTGATTTTGATTTGTACCCTTTTACTGTAATAAATCTTTGCCATGAGTATCTATAGATTGAATCCTATGAGTCAATATAGGGGATCATCAAACCTGGGGGTGGTCTTGGGGATCCCCAACACAGTCAATTATTGAGGAACATTATTTTGCTATCACCTAAATTATTCCTCTGCAAAGGCATTGGGCATGGATTATCAATATAATAATTCATAAGAGTAATGATCTTGTCATGTAATTTTGGTGGAAATTATTTAGGAAAATATCAAATATTAAAATCATCCCTTCAATACATCCTGAATTTGCCAAATTCACCTGAAGAAGATGGAAGTATGATTAGAATTGTATTTTTTTTTAAATTTTATTTTGTCGATATACAATGTGGTTGATTATTGTGGCCCATTACCAAAACCTCCCTCCCTCCTCCCTCTCCCCCCCCCAACCCAACAATGTCCTTTCTGTATGTTTGTCATGTCAACTTCAAGGAAGTGTAATTGTTATGTCTTCTTCTCCCCCCCAGTTTTTTTTTTTGTGTGTGTGTGTGTGTGTGTGTGTATGAATTTATTTATTTATTTTTAGCTCCCACCAATAAGTGAGAACATGTGGTATTTCTCTTTCTGTGCCTGACTTGTTTCACTTAATATAATTCTTTCTAGGTCCATCCATGTTGCTGCAGATGGTAGTATTTCATTCTTTTTTATACCTGAGTAGTATTCCATTGTGTAGATATACCACATTTTCTGTATCCACTCATCCAATGATGGACATTTGGGCTGGTTCCAACTCTTGGCTATTGTAAAGAGTGCTGCAATGAACATTGGGGAACAGGTATACCATTGACTTGATGATTTCCATGCCTCTGGGTATATTCCCAGCAGTAGGATAGCTGGGTCATATGGTAGATCTATCTGCAATTGTTTGAGGAACCTCCATACCATTTTCCATAGAGGCTGCACCATTTTGCAGTCCCACCAACAATGTATGAGAGTTCCTTTTTCTCCGCAACCTCGCCAGCATTTATCGTTCAGAGTCTTTTGGATTTTAGCCATCCTAACTGGGGTGAGATTCATGACAAAGACCCTCTATAAGTTAGGTATAGATGGAAAGTATATCAACATAATTAAAGCCATATCTGATAAACCCACTGCCGATATCATCCTGCATGATATCTAGAACAGGAACTAGACAAGGATGCTCACTCTTACCACTCCTATTCAACATAGTATTGGAAGTACTAGCCAGAGCAATCAGAGAAGAGAAGGAAATAATGGGCATCCAGATTGGAAAAGATGAAGTCAAACTGTCCCTGTTTGCAGATGACATGATCCTATATATCGAACAGCCTAAAGCCTCTACAAAAAACTCTTGGAGTTGATAAATGATTTCAGCACAGTGCAGGATACAAAATCAACACACAAAAATCAGTAACATTTCTATTCTCCAATAGTGAACATACAGAAAGGGAAATAAAGAAAGCTTGCCCATTTATAATAGCCACCAAAAAAATACAATACTTAGGAATTGAGTTAACCAATGATGTGAAAAATCTCTATAATGAGATCTACAAACCGCTGCTGAGAGAAGTTAGAGAGGATACAAGAAATCTATAATGAGAACTACAAACCACTGCTGAGAGAAATTAGAGAGGATACAAGAAGATGGAAAGATATCCCATGCTCTTGGATTGGAAGAACCAACATAGTGAAAATATCCATACTACCCAAAGTGATATACAAATTCAATGCAATCCCCATCAAAATTCTAAGGACATTTTTCTCAGAAATGGAAAGAACTATCCAGACATTTATATGGAATAACAAAAGA
>NW_007730349.1:112990-113224 GCF_000696425.1 Galeopterus variegatus
GGAAGAGACTGCCTCTTTAGCAAATGGTGCTGGGAGAACTGGATATCTATATGCAGGAGAATGAAACTAGACCCATACCTTTCACCATACACTAAAATCAATGCAAAATGTTTTAAAGAATTAAATATACACCCTGAAACAATAAAACTTCTTAAAGAAAACATAGGAGAAATAGGACTGGACACAGACTTCATGAATACGACCCCAAAAGCATGGGCAACCAAAGGAAAAATA
>NW_007730349.1:113699-141308 GCF_000696425.1 Galeopterus variegatus
TTCTGCACAGCAAAAGAAACAATTAACAGAGTTAAAAGACAACCAACAGAGTGGGAAGAAATATTTGCAAAATATACATCTGACAAAGGATTAATATTCAGAATATACTAGGAACTCAAACAACTTTACAAGAAAAAAACAAGCAACCCAATTAAAAAGTGGGAAAAGAGTTAAGTAGGCATTTCTCTAAGGAAGATATACAAATGGCCAACAGACATGAAAAAATGCTCAATATCACTCAGCATCCGGGAAATGCAAATCAGAATTGTATTTTTGATTGTGATCATCTCCAGGAGTATAAACATAAAAATATAATTAATGTAAGCACTTTGGACTTTATTTTCATTATATTTTCTTTGTTATACTCATATTTTTGAAGTTACATTTAGATCACAAAGCTTTTCCATGAGAAGGCTTAGTATTTAAAATGTCATATAAACAAAGCTAAAACATTTCATCAAAAAGATGGGGAAACAAACAAGATACGGGAAACAGCTGAAAACTATTTCATGCTAAAAGCTTCTTGCACTACAGAACATGGAACAGCATCAATAACATTGTCAACCCTAAGTGACCCCTGAATTTGAATTATGATTATGGAAATGGCAATGTCCTTTCATTTAGATAATTACTAAACCTCTTAGAGAACCTTATGTGTGGGGTCCAAGATTCTTATTACCTTCTGAAGCCTTTATTACCCTACACAAATTTAGCACGTACTCTCTAATGTTCTGCTTTATCAAATTCTCATAAAATATCAAAACACGCCCTGAAGAATTTTCTACCTTTCTTTCCCCCTCTGGAGCCATCACAGAATTCTTAATCGCTGGTTATTATTTCTCATTTGAAACACACTAGGTATTCCTTACCCCACCTCACCCCTGTCCTGTGATTGGATTGACTCAGTGTGTGGGTTCCTAAGAAAAAAAATGTCCTTGGGTAACAATAAAGACTAATTATGAATATAACTAAAATTCATCTCACATAAATTTCGAACTCATTTTTCAGTTCTCCTAGGGTTTGAAAAGAAAAGCTAAATGTTTACCAAGAGGTTATTACTTTCCTGATACTATTCTAAATCTATTAAACATATTAACTCATTTAAACCTCACGGTAGTTTATGAGGTAGCTGCTATTATCTTCATTTTAGTGATGGAGAAACAAGACGCAGAGGTGTTAAGCCACTTGCCCAAGGTCACACAGCTACTCAGGGGCAGAGCCAGGGTGGGAGGGGTCGGTCTGGTTCCAGAGCCTGAGCTCTTAACGTCTGGGACTTACTGCCTCTGAACATACGTCCCTGTTGTCATTGTCTTTCATAGTCACCCATCAGTAATGAGTCTGGCTCCTTCCAGCCACACTTGGCTCATTTCTGTGGCTGTATGCTTGTCAACACTTTCGCCCTTGATGTGCCTCGTCCTACCACTGTCATCCTGCGATGCTCTTCTCTCATGCTCTCTCTTGCGTGAAAGTTTTCACAGTCTGATAGGCAGCCTGAGAAACAGCACGCGGGCGGCACAGGGACAATCACTGCCCGTGGGGCTCAGGCTGTGAACAAAGCGTGGAAGATTATTTCTGATTCTATCACTTTGAATAATTTAGACTCCCTTGCCCTAGCGTGAGGAAGGGGAACTACATCCAAAATCTATACTTCTCACTTCAAAGAATGCGGTTCTGGAAGACAAAAATTCTGACAAAACAGGGCCTGAAATTGCTTGTCCAGTGTGGAATCTGTGTTCAGACTTCAGAACATGTCAGACAGTTTTAAACACAAGCCATCAATTTCTAGTGGAAGGCTTTAGAACATTTTCCCTTCCAGTGAAATTCTATAATCCTCATTAAAATGTTATCTTATGGCTCAAATGATTAGTATGTACTATATCCTCTGAATCCAAGAAGCCTGAAATTTTGTAGGTGAATAAAATTCCACTAACTGCTATGTACTTGTTTTGTTAACAAAAATTTCCCCAGCTTATCAGTATAGAATTCCATTAATTCCATTATTCTCTTTGTAGTTACAACCTTCTGGAAGCTTCTCAGTCATGCCACACTTGTGCTTAGCCAGCCTCCGGTTCTCTGTCTCAGAAATAAAATAGGCTTCAAAACAAGTTGCAAAGTGTTTATTACGTAGTACCATCAGTTTTCTCATTCCTCAGAATATCTATAATGTGAACCTGATAGCGAGTCTTCTTCAGGTTTTTCAAGTATAATCTTTCCTTCTTGTAAATGATAGCTATCTCTCTCCTCTTGCCTGAACAACTGCCTGAGTTCATTTTCCAAAAAGTTAATTCTATAAATAAATTAAAGAAATCCTGACAGGGCCGGCCCGGTGGCACACTGCTATAGTGCGCCATGTGGGAGCGTGGTGGCGCTCCCGCCGAGGGTTCGGATCCCACATACAGACCGGTTCCTGCTCACTGGCTGAGCGAGGCGCGGGAGCAACACCGAGGGTTGCGATCCCGTTGCTGGTCCTGGTCCGGTACGGGGGTGACACTGAGGGTTGCAATCCGTTGCCGGACACAGAAAAAGACAAAAAGGAAAAAAAAAAAAAAAAAGAAATCCTGACAGAAGCAAATTTAAACTAATGATAAGACCCACCAACCCTACACATTCTTGGATAAATTAGTTTTTTGGAATAAAGTCCAGTTTATGACTATTTATCAATTGTTTATAGGTGACTTCTCTTATTAAGAAAAATTGGAGATTAGTTAGAGTCAATTGAATGGGAAGAAAAGCTTAAGTAATAATGATGTTCTTTATTAAATTAAATATTCATGAATTATAAAATTGTATCTTACATCATCGGCTCCAGATCTCACAAAGAAGGATTACATGTAAGAAACATGATGGAATCCATATTTCATAAAATTTTATGAGTTAGATCCTACTCATATTTACTGAATGTCTGTAATAGCATAACATAGTTACATAGATATGTAGTAAGAAAATTAGGAAATATTACAGTTAGATGGATGTTTGGATGGATGGATGGATGGATGCCTCCATTTTATATGCATAGTGATGACTATTTATTATATCTTCAACTCTCATTTCTTCCCCTGAGCTCTAGATTCGTATAGGTGTTTCCACTTTGATGGATAATGGGTGTCTTAAACTTAACATATCTGAAAAGTCTTAATGTCTTATCCCATTCATCTGCAATCCCAACACCCTCCAAACCTATTTATTTTTCCAGTATTACACACAATACTTATTTGCAACAATATTCATTCCATTAGTTTCCCAGGATTCCTTTCTTCAGCACTGTCTCCTTACATCTGATCTATCAGCAAATCCTGTCAGCTATACCACCAAAATGTATCCCAAACCCCAATGCATGTCATTATTTCCATGACCATTTTATTCACGTATCCTGGCAACAGCACCCTAATTTGCTTACTAGTTTTTACTCTTCCCTTCTGCAACCAATTCTAAAATAGCAGAAAATAGGATCTTCGTATAGAAATCTTATTATTACCCTAGTTGAAGCCAGTCAATGGTTTCCTACTGCCATTAGAATAAAATTCAAATTTCTTCTTTTGGCCTAAAGGATACTCCAGTGTCTGGTCCATTCTCACCTCTCCCAGGTTAACTTTTACTGCTCACTGCCTTGCCCATCCTGCTCCAGGCATGCGATTGGCCGACCAGCCATGCTCTTTCTCCTAAGCCTCTGTACCAGCTGTTCTCTCTGACCAGAAGGCTGTTGCCCCAGCCCTTTGCCCAGCCAGGCTCTTTTCATCACTACACCTCTATTCAAATGTTATTTTCGCAGACAAGTCTTCTTTAACCATTTTAATTAAATAGCTACCATCACTGTCCATTCCATTTACTGTTTTATTTTCTTCTAATCATGTATCATTATCTGAAACTATGCTATGATATATGTACTTATTTGTTTAATAGCTTTCGCTTCCCTATAGAATGTAAAGTTCATGAGGCAGGATCCTTGTCTGTTTTATTTGCTTCTGTGTTTTCAGAGACTAGCACGGGGACTGTTGTTGAATAAATGAATGCATGAGTAGATAGATCATATTAGATCATTTGCACAACCATTTTGTGAGATGAGTGGCATCATCACTGGAATTTCAGAGCCATGAAATTAGCTTTCCTGAATCACACCCGGTTAAACCCAGGACAATGGACACAATTTCTAGGTTCATTCCCATCAGTGATGGTTCCTCTCAAAAGTTTCTCCACAGTGAGTAGACAATTGGATTGATGTTCAAATTAAACTATATCACACGGTATGTTCCCAACCCACCTTCAAAAGAAATCAACTTTCCACATGCCTTAAAGATCAAACTATGTCAGGACAAAGACTTGAAGATTTATTTCCGCCAATGCAGAATGAGAACAATCCAAGAACAGTAAATTTACTGGACATAATTTCAGTTGTGCTGTTCTCTGGAGCCCTTCTCTGAATGAGAATATAAACGAGGAGAGAATGTAAGTGAAAAGAAGCAGCATTCATCTGGGACACATAGCGAGTATAAGAAAAAATGTAGGCACACGCCAGTCGCTTCTGGAGAATTTCAGAACCTTCAGATCATTATTAAATATGAGTCATTATGACAAGAACAGAGAACTGTACTAGGTAGGAAGAGGATGTTGCTGCAGGTTTTGGGTTTACACATGTAATTTATTCACTTCCAATGCCTTTGTAAAATTTTATGTCAAGTCAATGAATTAATATCACAGGCATGCATTTGCTTAATTCATTACTGTAATAAATATTTGTGATCGAAATCTTGTGCTTTAAATGAAGTCTAGATTTATTCCTGTGGTTGTAAGAAAGCAAGGACTCTTGGTGCTTGTCACAATATGTTTTACTTGGAAATATTACTCTGGTAAGGAAAGTAGGGATTTTACAGAAGAGAGAACAATAAGGCATAACATAGACATTAAAAATCCCAGTCCTGGTAAAAGATAGAAGTTAAAGGGTAATGCCTAAGAAAACTTAATCACTATTGATATAAATAACTTTATTCAGCAGCAATTTTGTGGAATGACTAAGGGTTCAAATAACTTTATTCTACAGTCTATCTTGGATATTGTAATCTCTGAAGAAAAACAAAATATGTATGCCGAACCTATCATCCACTCTTGCTTTCTAACATCACCCTGCATTCCTTCAGGTAAGATGACATGTCAGGTGACTTCTATCCTAATGAGCAGCCCATCTCATTATGTTTAAGGGGTGTTGTTCCAGTTTCTCTTTGATTGTGTTAGCTCCCTGATGTTCTCTTTAGCTTAAGTTATCTGGAGTTGGTTTCTGTACCTGGCAACCAAAGAACCCTAACTGATTTTTATACTGTTTTCCTGAAAGACATGAATTAAGTGTTTAGGCTTCAGAATGAGAACATGCTTGTCTTTTATCCATGGAGACAAATTTGACTATAAGATATACACAGAGGTAGAGAATAACATAAAAGTCTCTTAGGTATTTTTATCCATAGAAAAAAGGCGCTTTTACCAAGTATGATAGCATTACTTAAGACATGTTTTAAGCACCCGTTGTATACCAGACACTGGAAAGAGTCTTAGAGATGGAAAAGAAAAAAAGAAATCCAGTCTTTATTTTAGACACTTAAAGCTGTCTGATGGATTCAAGAGTTCTTAGAAATCCAAAACATCCTATTAAACAACTTGGTTCTTCACATATCCATGCAAAAGAATTGACAGAGAACACAGCTGTAGAAGCTTGAAGTCTAGGATTTCTTTCCCCTTTCAACAAAAGAAGCTCAGCCTTTCTCTGCTTTTCTCCTCCAGTCAGGGAGGACTCAGATGTCTGCTGCAGGGATCAGCATGCTCCACAGGAAACGGGGAAGTTGGTGGGACACATGGTGGGAAAACACTTTTCTTTTGCCTGGACTAACTTCTACTTCTGACTTCATACTGGCATTAACTTCTGTTTACATTGACTAAATCAACGGCAAAAGTTAATACATTCGGTATGATTGTACATGTGGAACACAAGCAATGATTTCTGCCCCACACCTAGTTGTTGGTGAGAGTGCTCAGTCCTGCATGTAAACAATAATGTAGAAAAGTCACTATCAGAGAGTTTAAGAAAATGCCAGACACACGTTCATTTATAATAGCACAAAGACATCTACTGTCTTGCTTTAAGGCAACTAGAATTCCTGGTCATTTTGACACTAGAAAGACCATCATTCTATCACTCCAGTCTTGAGGACTGTTAGGAACTGAAGCCTGCCTTTGTATCATTTGGAACTCGGCAGGCAGTCAAGGACATACACAAGCTCCTCTTCACAGGGAATCCTTTTCTGGATCTCTTCTGATGCAGGAGAGGAGCCCTGCCTGATTATACCTGGTGAACTGACTTTGACCTTCTCCATAGTAGCATGGCTCAGACCCACCAAGTTCCTGATGAATTTTCTCCTGTTTGCTTCACTGTGAATCCTGTTAGTAATCCTTTAATCAACGACTTAAGTTCATGCCATAGCACTTTAATTATAAAATAATATATTTGAAGTAACAAGTACAGATTTGAGAACAAACACAACCCTGATATGTTTTCTTTTCTCTTGGTTCCATTAGGTGAAACAAGTAGAAAATTTTAATTTAATTAGTCTGTTGCATTATTAAGATACTTAATTCCATTTTAGATACAAAACATTTGGGAAAATTAAAATGAATCTTTCCTAATTTTCATATATGAAAAATATCAATCTATAACCAGCTAATTTTGCTAAATTTTTCAGCTTGCCTCATTCAGTGCAGCTTAGGACATTAATGGAGAGAGCAAAATTAAGTTGCCTGGATAGGAGAGTGCTTAGTATTGAGAATCACAGAGCCTTTTATTAGTACGTTCTCCTTATCATAATCATAATCATACTTTACATTTGTATACTGATTTAGAGTTTACCAAGGGCTCTTATACTCTGTAATCCTATATTCCATTCATAAAAGGGGTGGGTGCAGTTCTAGTTTTTTTTTTTTCCCCCTCTCTCTCTCATAATATAAAATGGTTAAACATAGCAACACAAAGTAAAAATATATCAACATATGGAAAATGGGTAGGTTTGTTTGTTTTGTTTCTTTAAATTACAGTTTACACGTTTTCGGATTCACCACACATACACTCACATTTGTTGGATGTTACTACAGTACCTATTATGCTAATGAATAAACAGATGGAAATATAAAACAGGGCTCTCTAAAACCTGCTTTCTTTGATTGTTCCTTCTTGAGTTCTAGCTGTGCTGAGTTTAAACAATAAGATTGCTAGACAACTATTTATTTCATTGATATCAGGAACAGGTAACTAATACTTACTAAGTGCCTATTTTGTAGCAAACACTGCCCTAACAAATCTCTGTTTGCTATCTGATTAAATCTTCAAAGCAATGTTGAGAAGTAGGCATTATATCTATGTTATCCACAAGCAAACTGAGTCACAAAGGTTACCTGGCTTAGCGAATGCTACCCGGCTATTCTTAGTGGCACCAGGCCCCAAATCCAAATCTGTTCGACTCCGTGCTCTTCTACTGCTTGCTAAACATTATTTTTTTTTTTTACAAAGTACCCCTAAAGGCAGAGGAGAGTGAATATACACCCATAGGGAATCCGGGGGTGTAGTTCAAAGGGAATCATAGCAAGTGTGAAATTTCTTTGAAGTTTCATCTTTTATCTTTAACACGCATACGGTCTACTCTGTAATATATCTATATTTGTTTTCATATAAAATATGTTTGTTTTCCCAAATCTCCAAGTGAAACTAAAACCCAGAAATATGCATTGTGTTTATCCTGTGGCTTCTAGATTTCCCTATATTCATCATGGTAAAAGAAGCACAGCCGTTCACAGTACAACCTCTAAAAACTGAGGCATACAATTCTAGCCCTATTGGTTTTAATGTGAAATCTCAATTTCCCACAGTGGTTCTTCAGAAGAAATCACATTTTTAAGCAGCCCCTTTTATTCTTCCACATCACCCTGTACCTTTCTTTTATAGCATTTATCATATTTATTTAACCATTCAGTATCTCTCTGCCCCCGAAAAACTATAAATTCCATGAAGTTCGGATTCTATGTGTTAGTAACTTCCATGTGCCTAGCACCTACCCAAGTACCTGGAAAACAGTAACACCAAATACATATTTGTTAAATAAATAATTGATGCATTTGATTTGCAAAATATTTTCATACAGACTGAAAGTAAGGAATAACGTAAGTGAGATACACCTTGCTCCACCATTGCAAGACTCATAATAAGCGAGATACACCTTGCTCCACCATTGCAAGACTCATATAGATTTGATATTAAGGTACATGCTAGACTTTTAAGAGCTGGCCTCCTAACTGTGCTCACAGAAGTGATTTGTTCAGTGGTACTGGATAGAGGAAAACATAAAAAGTAGGTAGGAACAAGGCTGGTGAAAAACTTCTCATGGTTTCACATACTCATCTGGAATATGGATGTGACCAAATGTTAGGGTTGCAAAAGCACCTGTGCTCACACCTTGGTATGAGGTGCAAGTCCACATCTGGATAGGTAGGCGTTGTCTTACCACACAACCACACTTCCAAGAATTCAGCACTAGTATATACCAAACTTTTAGCAAACAACTTGTAGGCTCAGGCAGCGTAGCACCCTGTACTTTTCTTTTATAGCATTTATCATATTTATTTAACCGTTCAGTATCTCTCTGCCCCTGAAAAACTATAAGTTCCATGAAGTTCGGATTCTATGTGTTAGTAACTTCCATGTGCCTAGCACCTACCCAAGTACCTGGAAAACAGTAACACCAAATACATATTTGTTAAATAAATAATTGATGCATTTGATTTGCAAAATATTTTCATACAGACTGAAAGTAAGGAATAACGTAAGTGAGATACACCTTGCTCCACCATTGCAAGACTCATATAGATTTGATATTAAGGTACATGCTAGACTTTTAAGAGCTGGTCTCCTAACTGTGCTCACAGAAGTGATTTGTTCAGTGGTACTGGATAGAGGAAAACATAAAAAGTAGGTAGGAACAAGGCAGGTGATAAACTTCTCATGGTTTCACATACTCATCTGGAATATGGATGTGACCAAATGTTAGGGTTGCAAAAGCACCTGTGCTCACACCTTGGTATGAGGTGCAAGTCCACATCTGGATAGGTAGGCGTTGTCTTACCACACAACCACACTTCCAAGAATTCAGCACTAGTATATACCAAACTTTTAGCAAACAACTTGTAGGCTCAGGCAGCGTACTCAGACCGATTAATTTGTATGTTTTTTTGTTTGTTTTATGGTTTTTGTTCTTGTTGTTGTTTTTGCAATGGCAGGAAGAGTCCTTATGCAGAAATTTTGGAGCAGCCAAGGGTGGACCTTGTTAATAAGAAGTTTGCTGGGAGTCCAGAACCCCATGACCTTGTGCCACATCTTTGGGCAATTTGTCTCTGAGAAACCTTTGTATCTTTTCCTAGTAAGTTAAGAGCTCCCTTCTATATGCTCTAGTAGTACTTTGGTGAAATTCCATAAATGGATTTTATTTATTTACTTATTTTGGTGGCTGGCTAAAACAGGGATTGAAACCTGGACCTTGGTGTTATCAGCACCACACCCTAACCAATTGAGCTAACTGGCCAGCTATAAATGCATTTAATTGTGATTTGTTAAGACTCTGTTTATCTCACTTATAATTCTTTCAGGGAAAATCCCCTTGAAGGCAGGTACTTCATCTTAGTAACATTTATTTGCATAGACTACAGACTGGTACACTGAAAATGCTCCTTGAACGTTTTTTGACTAACTGAATAAATGATCTGTGCTACCCTTTTTTAATTATCTCACTTATAATTCTTTCAGGGAAAATCCCCATCTTAGTAACATTTATTTGCATAGACTACAGACTGGTACACAGAAAATGCTCCTTGAACGTTTTTTGACTAACTGAATAAATGATCTGTGCTACCCTTTTTTAAGACTTTCTGGTTTTCATATAGGTTGTTAGGGAGGGACATGAATGTTTAGTTGTATTAAGTAATTATATAAATGAATTAACTGATTAAACCATAATATCACAGGGGACTACAGCTACCCAAAAGTGCTGGATGTTGTGATACCAGAAATATTAGAGCTCATGAGCTTCATGGGATTGGTAGCACTTTTCAGTTTTATTGAACTTAGGAGATTTTCTCTTCTTCTCCCAAAAAGTCATCTCTCTACTGAAGCTCAGAGATGATGTAGGGATAAACCTGAGGCCACACAGAGAAAAAGAATGCCACAGAGATAATGATGTAGTATGGGCTGATGGCTCTCCCTAAAAGCCAGCTCTGAAAGCTGTTTGAGCTGATGCTTTCTGAAGGGGTGTGTGTGGGGAGGGGCAATGGTGAGACTGGAGGAAGGGAAGGCTGCTGCAGGCTGCAGATGGACCTTTGGGTGGAGGATCTGCTCCTGCTTCTTGGTGTCTGTCACTGACTGACTACTCATAGCTTAAGACCCCCACAGATCAGGTTGCAGCTGCTGTTGCCGATGGGGTAGTACCAAATCAGTGTACAGCCTTTCGAGGCAGTGAACTGATGACAACAGGTGCAGAATAAGCCTCTTCCCTGAGCATTCCCTTCTTCACTCCCTCCCTTCCAAACCTCCCAGGCTGATGGATTATAATCTATGGAGATTTTTATCTCCCTGTTCTGTTTCTCCTAAAGCAGTTAGAGGCAAAGTCAGGGCTGGAGGACTTCCCTCATGGAGTGAGTTCATGGTGCTAAGAGATCCCTGTGTTGGGCTACGTTCTCCCCCATCTCTCTGAACTTAGTGCTGCTGTCAGGCTAGGGCCTGGCCTTAGCCCCTTCCTGACACATGGGATCCAAAGAGAGAAGCTAAATGTGAGGTCACAAGATGAAATGAATTGGCACTTGAGGAATAACAGTACATAATATTATAAAAGAAAGACAAAAACTGAACAACATGTACTATCTATACTACAAAAAGTAGAACTAACATAGCATCCACAGAAAAGCTATTGAAACAGATGGAGCAACGATTTTAAAATGTCATGATAAATACATTAAAGAATATAAGGGATGATGTTAGCACTATCAAGCAAGTATAAAAAAATCATAAAAAAAGAAGCAAGTGTAAGTATTAGATATGAACACTATAATAGGTGAAATAGGAAAAACCGTAGATAAGATTTTAAAGAGGGCAGACTTAACTAGAGAAGGAAGAAGGAGCAGAGGTCAGCAGAAAAGGATAAAGAAAGCGAAGAAATATGGAGGGATACAGAAACAGAAGTACTGACGTTAGAATAATAGGAGTTTAAGAAGGAAGGAAAAATAAAAAAGAAGAGAAGATATGTTTGGAGAAATAGTGGAGATACATTTTCAGGATTAATAAAGTCAAAGAGCTCAGATTAAAAGGGTTCCTGAAGTGCTAAGTAGGAAGGACAAGGGAAAAGCCTACCTCGAGATACATGAGAGCAACATTGAAGAAATCAAAGGCCAAGAGAAAATTCTAAAAGCCTTCACAAAGGCAGAGCAGATTACCTATGGAACAGTAGGAATGAAGAGATTCAATCAGACTTCTCAACAGAAATGAAGCCTAGACAATGATGAAACAAAATTTTTTAATTTTGAAGAAAAAGAAGCTGTGAACCAAATTTTTAACCAACAAAGCTGTCAAAGGCACAGTAAGAATACTCTCAGGCATAGGGGACTTCATAGGCTTTGCCAAAGACCCAAATCAAAACACTTTCAAAGGAAATTCTCATTAATATATCAGCCCAACAGATGCTACATGAAATTGAGTTAGTATTGATTGCTTATTAAAATTCTAGATATTATTGGTGTAATAATGGGTACGTGTGGAGGAACCAAATTGGCATGGGAATATACTACAATATTTTATTAGGGGCAAAACATAGATATCTGAAAGTTCAAAAAATAGAGTTAAATAATTGTAAGTATAGATATGAAGACCAACCAATAAAAAATATATATGTATAAAATGTTTATTTTTTAAGCAAGCAGAAGGTTACTCAAGTTATCCAATCAAAAACCAGTAATGTTGAAAAAAAGAAAATAAAAAATACCATAAATGAACAATATGAAATATGATAACAGAAATCATTTGTTATAACTATAGATATGATGTTTGTCGAAGCTATCTTAACAATAGAGACTATCAGATTGAGTCTAAAAAATGTCCAGTAACATGCATATAAAAAGAGAGACACTCTTCATAATAAAGCACTGGCAGCTTTGTGTATTAGTTTTCTATTGTTTCATAACAAATGGCCACAAACTTAATGGCTTCAACAAACATTTGCTACGACACAGTTCCTGTGGGTCAGGAGTCTGGGCAGGGATCAGCATCTCACAAGCTTGCAATCAAGGTGTCTCTGGTCTTATTCATATCTGGATGTTTGACTAGGGAAAAATCTACTTTCAAGCTCATGCAGTTTGCTGGCAGAATTGTTTTTCTTGCCTCTGTGTGAACGAGGGCACTGGCTCCTCACTGTCTGTCTGTTGGCTGGAGCTACCCTCAGGTCCTAGAGACCACCCACAGTTCCCTGTCATGTCGGCCTCTGCAGAGGCAGTTCACAACATGCCTAGTGGGTTATTCCAGACCAACAGGAGAGTCTGTGTCTCCAGTCTGAGTCTTATACAGTGTAATATAATCATAGGTGTGATATCCCATCATTCTTGTCATATTCTATTGGATAGAAGCAAGTCAGAGCTTCCACACATCAAAAGTGAGAAGATCGTTGGGGGATCACCATAGGGTGTCTCTGTCACACTTAGCAATAAAGTTAAAATTCATAATGCCACAAGAATTTCAAGCAGATCAGAGGAGGCCACACCCAGGGAAACTGATGATTTATCAGAGAGCATACAGATTGAAAACAAACCTTAAAAATACCCTTTATGAAAATGTGTACTTTGTGAAACCTTTGCATAATACTCAGAGTGATAAGAATTTTCCAGAGTAAATATAAAACAACAACAAAACAAAACAGAGAAAGGAAGGTCACTATTATTTAAAAAAATAAAAAAGACTTCTAATTTATAAGGTAAGGGGAATAAATCATAAATAGTAAAAATAATTAAAGAGTAGATGATAGTACGAGTATGAGAAAAGTGAATTTGGTCAATGGGTACAAAGTTACAGCTAGATAGGAGGAATAAGTTGTGGTATTCTATTGCACAGTAGAGTGACTAGAGTTAACAACAATGTATTGTGTATTTCAAAATAGCTAGAGGAGAGAATTTTGAATGTTCTCACTGCAAAGAAGTGATATATGTTTGAGGTGAATAGATTTGCTAATTACCTTGATTTGATCATTATACAATGTATACATTAATCAAAACATCACATTGTACCCCATCAATATGTACAATTATTGTGTGTCAATTAGAAATAAAATAAAACTTACAACAACACACTGTAACCCACAAAAATATACAGGTAAATGTTAAAATAAATAAGTAAATCTTTAAAAAAGAGTGGATTTTAGTAGATCCATATTAACTTAATATGGCTAAGGAGTTAACTGATTTTTATCTAAAGGAGGAACTATAAGGCAAAATCAAAACCAAAAATATGTAATTTTCTATCCACTAATATATAATGAAGCTTTAGAAAGCTGTTTAATAAACTATGTACAGTTCATATTTCAAAATGTGGGCTTGTTCAGCTGTTTTCAGTTAATCTTTTGTATTTTTAGAGTCAAACCCCTTCCAGGTGGTATTCCACGTAAATACCCATACAAACTCATACTTGCAGTGCACAGTGTGGATTTTAGAGCAGGTAGATGCTCTGGGGTGCCTAGAGGGTTCTATCTCTGTTTGGAGTTGCCTCATATTACATACCCTTCCTCTGTTTTTCTTTATAGTAAGATTCCTTGAAGGCTTGTCTACACCTGCTCCCTCTGGAGCTCCTGTCCTTCCTTGAATCCATTTCAGCCAGGTCTTTCCTCTACAATGACAGGCAAACTACTCCGGTCCAAGTTACTACTAATAATATCTTCTTTGCTAATCTAATGTCAGTCCTCTTTGCATGTCTTTCTCCATTCATCAGTAATATTTAACACCCTGGATCCTTGACCCTCCTCCTTGAAATTCAGGCTTCACTTCATATCCAGGAGCACTCTCTGCTGGGCTCCTCCCAGACAGCTCACTGCTAACTCCTCAGTCTCCTCTGCTGGATCCTCCTCCTCTCAGCAAATCCTACTTACTGACATTCCACCCCAGGGCTTAATCACTGGGCCTTTTCTCTATCTGCACTTACTACCTTGGTGGTCTCATTCAGTCTAACATGCTGATGACTCCTGAATGTATATCTTCAGGTCCTGACAGTGGCCCCGCTCTCTGATCCACATTTTGTGTGCCACCAATACTCTTCATTCAAGTTTTGTCTCCATATGTGCCACACTGTCCCCTCTACATACAAATTTGTAACCATTTCCCTAATGTGTAGGACTGTTCCCAGGTTGCTGTTTCTTCACGGTGTCTATCAACCCCTCCTCTGACTTTAATGCTTTGCTGTGAACTGAATTGTGTCCCTCAAAATTCATATATTGAAGCCCTAACCACCAATGTGAATTTATTTGGAGATCAGGCCTTTAAGAAAAGAATAAAGTTTAAATGACATCTTAGGGGTGGGGACTTAATCTGATGAAATTGGTGTTCTTATAAGGAGAACAAGAGAGACCAGGGCTTGCTCTCTCTCTCCCCCTTGTGAGGACACAGCAAGAAGGCAGCTGCCTGTCAGCCAGACACGGAGCCCTCACCAAAATCAAACCTTGCCCTAACCTTGACCTTGGACTTTCCAGCCTCCAGAACTATGGGAAATAAATGTCTGTTGTTTACACTACCCAGTCTATAGGATTTTGTTGTGGCAGCCTGAGCCGACTGAGACATGTTTCTCCAGGGCTTGGATGGCATTCTTTCATAGCACATAGCATGCTGTGTTATAATTGTTTTTTTACTTCTTTTTCTCCCCACATAATATGAGAAATATTTGATCACAGGCCTCATTTTATTCATTTTTATTTCTCAACAACTTTTAAATACCCGATGCATAGCAGATGTAGAGAAAGGTATTTTTTTATTTATTTATTTGTTTTTTGCTGATTGCTGTGGTCTGAATGTTTGTCCCCTCCAAAGCTCAGGTGGAAGCTTGATCCTCAATGTGGCAGTATTAAAAGGTGGGGCCTTTGGGAGGTAATTTGATTGTGAAGGCTCTGCCCTCATTACTAAATTAATATATTCATAGATTTATGGGTTAATGGATTAATGGGTTATCCTGGGCTTGGCACTAGCAGCTTTATAAAGAGAGGAAGCAGCACATTAGCACACACTGTCCCCTCTTGCTATGTGACACCCTGCGCTGCCTCAGGACTCTTCAAAAAGTCTCCACCAAGGAGAAGGCCCTTGCCCGATGCACCCCCTGGATCTTAGACTTCCCGGCCTCCAAAACTGTAAGAAATAAATTTTATTTGCTTATAAATTATCCAGTTTCGGGTATTCCGTTATAAGCAACTGAAAAGGACTAATACACTGATCATTGTAATGAGCTCTCAGGAAAAATCCTGGAATTTGGGGCTGAAAAGAATGAAAAGGAAATTTTATCTGAAAAGAAGTGAAGGGCAGCTCTTACCTGTTATTTAGTCTCTGTGCCTGATTTGATTTTGAATGTATAGGTATTGGGATGGGCTTTTCCGAATGCAGGGGTTTTAAATTCTACCTGACATAGCAGAATTTAAGCATTCCCTTATTCTGTTATTTATTAATTTAACAGACATGTACCATGTCCTAGATAATGAGTCAAATTTTAAAAACACAATATTGAACAAAATGGGCACAGCACCTACTCTCATACCACTCATAATATTTGATCTATGTACCTACTTATATTTTATTTTGTTCACGTAAATGTTGGAGAATAATCAAAAATATAGTGGTTTTATTTTTAGCCTAATTGCTATAAAAATGCCATTCTAAGGTTAGCTAGCCAGCAGGTTTAGCTGTTCCTTAAAACCAGTCTATGATAAACTATTACACATGCCAGAATTAAAGTGCATCTACTACATTTCTTAATAAAGACATGTCTTTTGATCTTTGTATTGTCTGGAACACAGGCAGTGTTGAATATATGTTTGTTGAAATGAATTGTCATCCTATTTCTTATAGCTGGAGAATATGCTTCAATACAGCTCGTTATTATATCCAGGAAAAACTACCAATCAAAACACATATCTTACATTTAAGTTAAAAATTTTTAGGAGGTCGGTTACTTGATGTTACTCTTTTCTGCTCCTGTTATACTGGAGTTAATGAGGAATATAATTACCATATCCACACCTAACAGTCAATAACTACTTCCTGGGATTGACTGGTTAGTGATTTTAGCTAGGTGATATTTCAGCATCACAGTTATTTAATTAAAGGCTTTTGACTCAACATATTTTATGCTAACTTCTGATGCTTCAAGGCTGAAAGTAGAATATTTCCTGATTCCTTTCACCTCTGTCTCTCACCACCTCTCTCTGTCCTAAGCCACCATCTCTCTACTCTAGACTAATGAGATAGGCTGCTCTGCCTTCCTTCCTATCCATCTTCAACAATGCAGCCAAAGTAAGCTTCTAAACATGCAAATAGGATCTGAATACTCATTTATACATAACAACTTTATGGATTTTGATTGCATAAAAGGTAAAATCCTAAATCCCTAATGTTGTCTACAAGGTACTGAGGATTTGGCCTTAGTCTCCTCTATGACCTCATCTCTAACCCTCTGATCCCCACTCTTTACCCTACATCCAGCTTTTTGCTTTTTCTTTAAATGTTGATTCTCCTTACTTCTCAGAAACTGTGCAAATTTGGTTTTCTCTCCTTAGAGCACTGCACCTTCCAGATTCTGCCTGGCTCACCCTTAAATTTCAGCTCAAATATCATTTATTTCAGGTTGCCTTCTATCACTCTTCCTTGCTTCCAAATGTAACTCGAATCCTGTTACAATAAACTTTATTATTACCCTGTTTTCTTCACATAATTTATCCCAGATTGTAATTATATAAATTTTAATGCATTTAATATTTACCCGCTCTTCCATATAGCTTGGGATCATATTTCTAGTTTCTACCACAAAGCTGTTCTTTAGAGAAATGTACGTATTTGACGTATTAAAAAATGCAGTAAAAATGGTTGGTAAAGAAAACAAAAGTTGCATCCATAGCATAGACAAGCATGTCTAGAACACAACAATTGCAAAGAGAAAAGAGGATGCTAACTTGCATATTGCTAACTCTAGAATAAAGCAAATATGAATTGACAATAGGAAGAAACACACACATTAACCAGGAGAATCTTATAAGTTCTACTTTAAATTTGTATGTGATAAAACTTTTAAAACAATAAGGCTTTTTGAGTACAAAAGAAATGCATCATTATAGTTAATATTTACTAAGAGCCTACTGTACTGAATACCTTGTGTTCGTTATCGCAGGCAATCCTTTCAATGACCCTGTGAGATAGATATTATCTGATAGGTAGAATAACAAAGAGTGGTGAGCTGCAGAGCTGGGGTTTGAAAACCTGAGCACCTTAATTCCAGAGTAGACAGAGCCAACATGCTATTGTGCTAATTGTAATATATTTTAAAAACCCACAATGTAGGGGAAAAAAGCCTTTAAATCCCCCATAATTGAATTACATAAATACATTTGGGGATCTGCTATATACCAGACACTCCTCTAGGCCCTGAAAACTCAGCAGAGATCAAAACAGATACATTTATTGCTGTCATGATGCTTATATTTTAGTAGGGGCAGACAATAAGCATGTAAACAAATAAATAAGGTAATTTCAGATCATGATCTTTATAAATAAAATGCAGCAGAGTTTTTCCAGCCTATGACTAGAGTAGGCGGATCATGTTTAGACTGGATGATCAGGGTAGGGAGATCAGAGGAGCAAGCCTTTGAGGTGAGACTTGAAGGGCACCCAAGAAGGACCATCCAAGTAAAGGTGTGGGGAGAGGTGAGATTTACAGGAGGAGGCCTGCAAAGGCAGGAAGCCAGGAAAGTTCGGAGCCATGAAAGAATGCCAGTGTGGTTAGAGGAGAGTGCACAGGGGCAGGATGCCCAAGCAAGAACAAATCTACAGAGAACCTTAAAGATCTTGGTAAGGAATACAGACTGTATTCTAAATTCGACAGGAAGATAATCCAGTTTAAAGCAGAGAAGTCACAGGGTCTGATTTCAAATTCAGCTTCACTATCCAGTGATACGTCTTCATTGGTAAAATTGTGTAGTGTTATAACTTTTAAAGTATGCACATAATTTTTATCCATCTTCTATTTCAAGAGGAGTGGAGTTGGCTATGGATTGATCATTTCTAGAGTCCTGTCATTCATACCTGAAGAGACTTTTTCGTGGGAGACGCAAGTCCTTGGAAACCTGAAATGATTCTAATGGTTGTGCCTAACAAATTGAATGATAAACAATGTTGCAAACAATGTGAAAATAAGTTAGTACTGATATCTAAGTAAATAATAAAATAATAACTCCATTTCAAACAAAAATGTTTTCTTTTCATGTATAATGATTCTGTATTGATAAAAGTCCTATGACTGTCCTACACTCTCAGCTATGTATTGTTGAATTTTTATCTTAAACTATATTTGCTCTCCAGCCACAGAAACTGCCATTGTTAGAGATATTTCGATAGACTTTATAATAAAAGATAAATAGTCTAGTATGGAAGGAAATGTGTCCTTTAATTTAGGAATGGTAGAAAACAATATTCTCTAGATTTCTTATTTTACATTTTTTTTCAGTTAATGAAAAAATGACAAATTCTCCATGAAGTTATGAAACAGCTAAAAGTGGAAAGCAACATTAGCTAATGCAATAAAATATAACCTATGATTAATTATTGAGCACACATTCCTGAATTAGGCACTACTGGAGGTTAGGGACATGAGCAACTTCACTGAGGGAGAAAATTAAATTTACCAGACATAAGCTCCTTCCAGTGTCATGACTCAAATTTGACTATAATAATAATATAATAGTCATCATTTATTAAGTGCATACTGTGTTCAGCACTGCAAAGTGATTTACATATATCATCACATTTGTTCTTAGTAAGAGTCCTTTGAAGGAGATATTATTACCCTCATTCTGTGGATGAGGAAACTGGGGCTTACTTCAGGTCAGGCCACTTGCCCGTGTCCTCCCCCTTGGAAAGCAGCAGAGTGGAATTCAAATCCAGTCTATGTGATTTGAGAGCGTATGCACCCAACCACTATCCCTGTTGCTTCCTTCCTGTTTTTAAGTTTCTGCTTATTTCTAATGCTGCTTTTCCCTGATCTATAGTCATTATTGATTCTACATATTTCTGAATTTCAATATTTGTCCCTCCTACAAGAAGTGATTCATGCAAGCATAGCCCTTCACAGAAGGATTTTATAATTGACAATATGTCATTTGTTTCAAAACTGAACTTCTTGACTCTGAATACCAGCTACACTGACTATTTGTTCTATGATCTGGGGCAAGCTAGTTAACCCCTTCAGGCCTCAGTTTCTTCATCTTTAAAAATGAAGAGAATATATTGTCTAAATCACAAGGTTGTCGTGAATAAAATAATACATCTCATTGAAAGTCTTTGTAATAGTTCCTGGAACACAATATGCTTCAATAAATGTTAGCTATTTATATAATTTAATGATGTAATTTTATTAGTGGTCTGATGTTTAGATGCTAACAAAGTATATCAAATATTAGTACAAAAATCCAGGAGCTGCAATACATATGTCATTAATAAAAAAAGAAAACCCTAAATTATACTGGCGAATATTTTAGGTTCTTTTTTGGGTTTCTTTTTTCTATTTTTAACTTCTCCCTATGTTCTCAATTTTATTCCTCTGAATTTAGCCGCCTTCTTTTCAACAAGCTGACTCTAAAAGAAATTAAATGAAATAGGTATAATATTAAAATCTTGCCCTTAAGGCAAAGAAATCTCTCTGTGTGTGTGTGTGTGTGTGTGTGTGTGTGTGTGTGTGTNGTGTGTGTGTGTGTGTGTGTGTGTGTGTGTGTGTGTGTGTGTGTGTGTTGGGAAACCTGAGTTGCAAATGTGAAAAATAATTAGGGGTTGTATCTGCCTGCCTGCTCAATACAAGTTAGCAGGCTGATCCTCCGGTCATAAAGTAATCTATTTTGTCTGTGTTACTGGGATGATATTCAGCAACAGGAAACGATACTCCCTACTACTTTCTGCTGGTCAATCTTCCCTTGTAAAATATTCTATCAAAAACATTGACAAACTGGAGTGACCCTAGAGGACAGTAACCTGTTTTATACAGATGAGAGACTTGCAATCCTGTTGTATGAGACACAGAAAATCTCTGAAGGTTTCAGGGAAATATTTTGAGTACTTCAAGAGTTGTCCTACGGAAGAGGGATCAATTCGCCCTTTGGAGGTGGCCCCACAAGGCAAACTGAGGACAAAGGCAGGGAGGTTGCAAGGGCAGCATATTTCAGGCCAATGTAACACAAACTTTCTAGCACTGAAACTTGCCTTAATACATGGAGTGGACAGCTTTGTGAGAAAGTCACTTTATGAGAAAGTTCACTGGCTAAAGTTTTTCGAGGAGAGACATTGGGTCTCCCTATGGAAGCTGTTATAGAGGCGACTTCAGTATTTGACTGCAGACTGGACTCAATCAGTGTTTCTGAAACTTTAATTTGGGGACAAATGCCACTATAAACACAAAGTGGGAAATAGGGCAATGAATTAATTTTATATGAAGATAAATATGTCTAAAAAGAATATTCTTTGTTCCAAGATCACACAGTATTATTTCTTTTTCAGTTATGTAGTCATCTCAGAATACACTGGTTAAAATTGTGATATAAGGGGCTGATTATTTAGCTCACTTGATTAGAGCTGGTGCTGATAACACTGTCAAGGATTTGAATCTCTGCACCAGCTGGCGCCAAAAAAAGGAAACAAACAAAAAACTGATATAAAATTGCCCTGTGTCAAATTCTGACCAAATGTCCTAGCAATTATGCTGCCCTGGACCATAATGCATCTTTCTGAGACTCGGTGTTCTCAAGAGTAGAATGCGAGAATATTCTCAGCCATATAGACTGTTATGAGGATGGAAAGAGATGATACCCAGAAGGAGCTCTGCAGGCTGTTTGGTATATAGTAAGCACTCATTAAATGCCTGTTTCTCCAGTAAAATATCTACTTTCAAGAAATGATGGTTTTGGTAGAAAAAAATTATATAGCTTATTTATTTATTTAGCTATTAAATTGGTTATACACTCATAAGGTCCAAGATGCAAAAAGTTCCAAAAGGTTTTATCCCTGCCACCAGGTGCCAACAATTTCTCTTCCATGAAGGCATTGATTATTATGTTTCTCTCATATCCTTTTGGGGATATTTTATGCAAAAGAAGGCAAATGCATATAGGTATATATATATTCTGCTCCTCCTCTTTTTGCACAACTTGTTGCATACAATATTCTCTGTTCCGTAACTTCTTTTTAAAATACTATATCTCACTTATCATTTCATAACACTATGTAAAGAAGTTCCTCATTATTTTTATGTATTCTATTGTATTTTATATATTGCATTCTGTTAATATCAACAGCATGACCTTTAGTTTACTTTCAATATTCTGTGACAAAAGTCAATGTGCAGTAAGCAAACTTGTACATAGGTCATTTCATACATATGTGATATCTGGAGGAAGAGTTCTAGAAGTAGAATTTCTGGATAAGTAGGTAAATATTTTTGTAATTGAGATAGGTTTGCCATGTTACCCTCTATTGATGTTATGCCAATTAAAACTCCCACTAGCAGTATATCCAAGTTCCTGTTACCCCTTTTCGTCATTAGTATGTTATCATACTCTTTGAGCTTTGCCTAAATGGAAGGTGAAAAATGTTATAACAGTGTATATTTTATTTGTATTTCCCTTGTGAGTGAAATCGAGTGAGTTCTTTCTTGTATGTATGTGGTAAGCAGAATTCTACGTATATTGACCTGAGATTCTCATTCCTGCTATAAAAATAATGTAATTAAACACTAATTTAGGTACTATTTGTGAAAGGACTTTGCATATGTAATTAAAGTTACTAAGCAGCTGACCTTAAAAATAGGGAGATTATCCTGGGTTGTCTGGATGGGCCCAGTTTAATCACAAAGTGATTAAAATGGAAGAGGAAGGCAGAAGAGTCAGTCAGATAAATTTAGTAATAGAGGAAGGCAGAAGTGATGATGCAGAAGAAGTCAGGGAGATTCCAAGCATGTGAAAGACTCAACCTGCCATTGCTGGCTTTGAAGATGGAGGAAGAGGCCATGAGCCAAGAAATATAGGAATCTCTAGAAACTGAGAACAACTCCTAGCTCACAGCCTATAACCATTTGGAACTGAATTCTGACAACTTGAATGGATTTGGAAGCTTCAGAACTGTGCACTAAAAATAATGAATTTGGTGAATTTTAACGTCTGTAAATTTTACCACAATAAAAAAAAAAACCAGGAAAACAGTGAAATATATTTTTAAGTTAGGAAATGATAGAACATTTTTTACAACACTCAGAAAATAAATATGGGACATGAATTTTTCTATCTTTCAAATGTAAGGCCATTAACTACCAATCAAATGAAATTTTGAGCAGGCTAGACATGTGGGAATATAATTCCCATGAGCAATTCCTCAGGAATCTAGTAGAGAATGAGCCTTTGCCATGACAAAATGACTAGAGATACTTCATCGTAAGGTCTATGGATTTTGAACTGAATATATTTAACAGTAGAACCAAGACAAAAAGATGCGGATGAATCTTGACAGACTAGCATATAAATGTATTATGCTTTACAAAAAAAGATATTCTACAAGCAAAAATATGAGAAGGGATAGAATCAATGGAAAGTAGAATTTGTTTTCTGGTATATCATAGATATTAAAAGAAAGTGTAATGTATAAGTTGAAATTCACAAATTAAGTAGAAGTTAAGTATACTTAGGAATTAAAACTAAATTAAGGCAATGATTAAAACTGGAAATGAGAGAGAGAAAAGAAAAGAGAGAAGTGAGGAAAGGAGCAGTTGTTGCCTAATTTCAATATTGCTGATAGTAAAAACTGAATTTCCAAAAAAAGAAGTAATTTAAGGGTACTATATAAAGTTATTAATGCAAAAACAACAACTAGAGAAAAGTATACACCTTCTAAATAGCAAAAGAAATACCAAAACCATAGAGAAATCAAACCACAATGTGAAAGATATAAATAAATAAAATAAAATTGTAGAACTAAGTCATATCAAGAATGTGAACTTATTGCACATTTCTTTAAAAAAAATAGGTTTGGGTAACAAAGCAAAACCCAATTCCAGACTATATAAAGAGATGCTTAAAACAGAGAAACTTAGGTGGTTAAAATGAGAAGAATTGGCAAAGAAATAACAGGAAAATTCAAGTACAAAGAAAACATGAGTCATGATGTTAATAATAAAACAGATTTCAAGACAAAAAAAGGAGTTTTCCCTGGATTATTATGCCAATTGTATATGTAGAGTGAAGTTTTCTCTTAATTTAAAATTTTTAACTGTTATTTGGAAAAAAATCTAATCTATATGAAGAAAGAATGAGTAAATGAATCCTAACGTAGCCAGGATTTCTCCACAAACTTATCCCAAAGTTTGCTACATATGTATAATGGATGATGTACCTTCCTAGGGACTAGAATATGAATATCTGCTCTTCTGGGCACCTCTGTCACAGTATCAAAGGGAAAATCACAGAAAAGAAAATAACATTTGCTGAGAATCTACTGAGTGACCAGAACTTTTACATGTGTTATCTCATTGAATCCTCAAGTAGCAATTAATACAGTTTAGAGAATTCAGTTAGTAGGTGTTTTAATAACCCTGTATTGTTTCCATTCAACTATTGTCTCAAGAGAAATAGAATTAGTCATCTGGAATAGGAACTGAGAAAAGGAATCCAGATGATCTTGAAGAATGATTCAACCATGGTCTATAAAATTCCAGTGGCTTGCTCTATGTCCTAAACTGTTTTAGCCCACATAATCACAACTGAATTAGGAGTTTTTAGTCTATTAAATGCCATGTTAATGCAAAGCCCCTAACGTATCCTGTGCCTTTCTTTTCTTACTTATGCTATACTCAAGGACTAAGGTTGCTTTCTTTTCCTCTTTAAGCACTTTTCTATCCTTTGTAGCCTTTCTCCACTCAAGAATGCCAAGTTGTTCCTACTCACTTATGTCCCCGATGACCAGCCCATAGGTATTTTAATTTTCACTTTCAGTGGGGCGGGGGGGTGGGGTGGGTAGTTTCTTTCTTATCTATTGGTTTTGCAATCCATGCAGCTACCTACCACTTCAGTGACATTTCACAGATATAATATAGGATTACACTGGCCAAATTTACTCTTTTCTCCTTGGTCAAAATTTCCCCCTTACAATATAAACCATTTTTGCTCTTTTATAATTTCTCACCGATGCAACCATTCCTGATACCCCACATGGACCCAAAGTGATTTTGGCCTCCTTCCAAAACTTCAGTCAAGGCTAATAAAATTCTTCCTACCTCAATGCTAACTCTCTAGTAAAAAGTTTTCCAGACTTCCATTGCTGAGACCCCTTGAACTGGACTGGTTTATACTCTTCTGGAGATTTATTTCAGTATTTGCTTGAATTCCATCAACTATCGAAATATACTTTCAATATATGCCATTGTGGTTTAAGTTAGCCATTGTCTATTTTTGATTACTTGAAGCCAAGTACATCTAAAGGAATACATCCATTAATTCTTAATATGGTTTTCTATCCGGCTAAATGGACCAAACAGCAGAAAGGAAACCGCTTATCCTTTTTACTTTCCTCCCTCAAAGCCCAGAGTCCATGATTAGTTCTAAGCCTCTTATTTCATGTCCTGCCCCTATTGTGTCTTCCCAAGGAGAACACCACCAACCCCAAAGGACAGCAGTGATGGTTCTGCCTCTTGAATATTGCCCACATTTGGAAAAAGCCTGGGGCAAGAAGAGGTTTTTATAATCCCTCCCTGCTTCCTTACAGTAAGGAGGCTCAGCTACCTCAGGCTCTGCTACAGCTTAGAGAGGAAGAAAGATGGTGAAACTTTACTGTCCCTCCTGAGTCTTTTTGTTTCCTTGACAGCTTCATTCTGTGGCATTAAATGAGGCCCCGGCTTTGGAGGAAGGCTTAAAGATAAGAGTATAGATGGTATTATTCAATTATTCCCCAATTTCTTTAAAAAATCAGTCACCTCATCATGATGTCATGCCCACCATGCAATAGTACTGAGTCATTAAGATATATATTGACCCCATCTCCATCAATAATACTGTTCAAAACCACCTCTCAGCCAAATGGCTCGTAGTATTCACATTATGTCAGTTTGCTAAGCATCTGTTTCAGACTATGGCTTTCCCCTTTCACTTAGCTGTGGACACCTCCTCTAAGACTAGGCACTGACATCTTTCCTCTCTGTAGCTCTTGGCTGTGCTTTCCTTGACACTGATGCCATTTCTAGGCAGTTTTACCTTGCGGAGTTGAAATGGCTGTCTGAGGCTTCTTGTTTGTATTCTCATAGTTAAAGACTGGCATGAAGAAGCATTCTCTGATTGCAACAGTCTGACCCAAATCTTGGGCTTGAAACTCATTGTCCCAAATAGGGCCATGTGCCCATCTCTGAACCAATCACTTTGCTAATGACATGGAACATGCTGATCGGTTGCACTCTATGTCACTTTATTTTTCTTGGAGTTGGGATTAGGGTCATCTCAATCCAAATCACGTGAACTGAGTGAAAAGAAGAGAAATGGATGCTAGGCACTCCTCCACCACCACCAAATCAATTGAGAGTAAGTATGTGTGTGTCAGGGGGGATTGGGGAGAATTCTCTGTTGTAGAGGAAAAATATTTTTAATGTGCCAAGTTAAAATTCTGAGGATGTTTATCCCTCAGAAGCATTGATTGTCATGGTGGTTAAAATTGTTTTGATTAATAATATGTCTCTGTGTGTATGTATGTAAGTATGTGTGTGTATATATATATATATATATATATATATATATATATATATATATATATATATATAAAACCAACACACACACCCACAAGCACTATATGTACATATATGCTATATGTATACATAGACACACATATAATATCTATAGCTTATTTAATTAACGAACTCTTCTTGTACCCCATTCTTCTAATGTAGGAGTTGTACATTTCTCAGGCAAACGGCTAAGTTTTAATGTATCGTTATAACTCAGAAATGTCAAATGTTAAGTATTTTCACTCAGTCTAAGAAATCATCACCAAATAGAGCAGCATTTTATATCTTATATGATCTGTGTTTGAAATATCTACAAATAATGTATATACTCAAATATATACTATAGACAAACACAAATGCACATATATATGCAAACTGTGTGTGTATGTTCCTTCATGTGTGTGTGTAACCAAAGAAACCAAATTATAGGGCAATTACCAGGATAAAGTGTTTGATGTTCTCTTTCCATATGAGAAGCATTTGCAAATCACTGCCTGACTAAATCACCCTCTCAACTCCACCCTGTACATTTTGTTTACCTGGAGCTAAAAAGATTGTTAAGAGTCTACTAAACACATCTACATGCTCTAGTTAATTTGCTTCACAGTCATTCATTTACTAACATGTTAAGCAATCCTGAGATATTTTTGGTATCACTACTTCTGAGACACCAAATTCTATTTCAGCTTTTGTGTCACTTATTCCTAGGAATTAAAAAGTACATTTTCCACCAGAGACAAAAAAAGATGATTTCATTTCTCCTCTTCACTTCTTGGAACAATTATATTTACCTCTTCTCACATCTGGTTAGTTTAGAAATGGGCAAAAGAGCTAAGCAGGCATTTCTCTAAAGAAGATATACAAATGGCCAACAGTCATATGAAAAAATGCTCAACATCACTCAGCATCCGGGAAATGCAAATCAAAACCACACTGAGATACCATCTCACCCCAGTTAGGATGGCAAAAATCCAAAAGACGCTGAAAGATAAATGCTGGCGTGGTTGCGGAAAAAAAGGAACTCTCTTACATTGTTGGTGGGAATGCATAATGGTGCAACCCCTATGGAAAATGGTTTGGAGGTTCCTCAAACAGCTGAAGATAAATCTACCATACGATCCAGCTATCCCACTACTGGGAATATACCCAAAGGAATGGAAAACATCAAGTCGAAGGTATACCTGTTTCCCAATGTTCATTGCAGCACTCTTCACAATAGCCAAGAGCTGGAATCAACCCAAATGTCCATCATCGGATGAGTGGATACGGAAAATGTGGTATATCTACACAATGGAATACTACTCAGCTATAAAAATGAAGGAAATACTCCCATTTGCAACAACATGGATGGACCTTGAAAGAATAATACTGAGTGAAACGAGTCAGGCAGAGAAAAAGAAATACCACATGTTCTCACTTATTGGTGGGAGCTAAAAAAAAAAAAAAAAAAAAAAAAAGAAAAACAAACAAACAAACTCACCCACACACACACACACACACACACACACACACACACA
>NW_007730349.1:141318-171385 GCF_000696425.1 Galeopterus variegatus
AAACGAAGCAGGGAGAGAAAAAAAAAATCCCCATGTTCTCCCCCATTTGGGGGGGGCAAAAAAAAAAAAAAAGAAAGAAAAACAAACAAACTAATTCACCCACATACACACACACACACACACACACAAAACAAACAACAACAACAACAACAAAACAAACAAAAAAACCGGGGGGGGGGCGGGGAGAGGAAGATATAACAACCACAATTTTTTTGAAGTTCTTACAACAAGAAAATGGAGGGGACACACTTGGGTGGGAGGGGGGAAAGGGAGGAGGGAGGGAGGTTTCGGTGATGGGACACAATAATCAACTACATTGTATATTGACAAAATAAAAATAATAAAAAAAAAAAAACATACCTAAAGTCACATGTGTGACAGAGCTGGGATTACAGTATTTACTGAGTTTACCATGTGAAAACTATTACTCTTGGCTAACGCCTTTCAAATTCCAGGTTATGACTAATTGATTCATAAAAATCAATTCAATGGTTAAAAAAAAAAGAAAGAAATCTTGGAATAAGGAGAGAGTAGAAGTGATAGAATTATCTGGATAAGTTATTTTTACATTTTCTAATCACTGAGAGACAAAAACTCACATTTTATTAAAAAAATCTACTACTCTGTAGACATTTGCTTCTCAATAGCTTGCATTTAAAATATGTACATTTTAAATTTTAGGTGAAGAAAAAAATGAATAATCATAGAACTAATACATACCGTAATGTTTGTAATATAGATACACATGTTCAATATTTTTTCTAATGTTCAAATTCAGTAAATATTTATATTAAGAATTTGCTTTCTGCACAGCACTGCTGGAGGTAGAATATACAATCTGGCATGGAATTATTATTGAAAATGATAAGAAGAAAATTATATACTGAGAACAACAGCAATATTAATGACTTCTATCACCACAACTATTTGTATCGGGCCTCAGAGCATTCAAGGACACATGCACTAAAACTTTAGAAAAACTCAGTGAAAGAAATAGTTTTGGTGCTATTTTTTAACTCCATTTAACAGAAGTGGAAACTAGTTATTTGCCCACAGCCATAGGGGTAGGAAGTGGTAAAGCCAAGATGTAAAAAGCATATCTTCTGAATGAAAATTCTATGTTTTCTCCAGGACACCACACAACTGGTCAAATAAACAACACAAGGTTGTCACATGCTTGAAGAGGCACTGATCAGTGCTATAGCTGTTCAGAGGTGAGAATAAAAAATCACAGCGAGTTGAATGGGTAGAGGAGGTTTGCAACACTTACGGAGACCTTTGCTCTCAAGTGCTGGCCCTGAACTTGAAAGACTCCAACAGTGAGAGCCCCTGGGACTATTAGAGGGGTGGATTTGGAAAGAGAGTAAGAAGGGAAAACATCCCACAAAGCATGGGAATGGATGGGGAGCAGGTAAACCATTATAAATGGAATGAAGGATTCAAATGGGAATGATGAGTGTTTAAATGGTGGATAATGAGGTTGAATACAGAAGTTCAGGTCTTGAGTACAGGCTACAGAGATTAATCTAGTACTGTCCAGTAGAATTTTCTGCTATGATGGAAATATTCTATGTCTAAGCTGTTAACTACTAGCTACACATGACTATTGAGGACTTGAAACATTGCCAGTGCACCTGAGAAACTAAATTTTTAGTTTTATTCAATTTTAATGAACTTAAACTTAAGTAACCATATGTGGCTGATAGCTTCTGTTTTAGGCAACACAGCATCTAGATTATTCTCAGGGGAGAATTACTAAACACTTTCCACTGGGAGTGGTCAAATAAAGATGTGTTTCAGTAAGTTACAATGACTGTGCTAGATTTTTCTTCCAGGAGACGTGGAGAACAGTTAAGTTGAAATTATTTGTATCAATCTAGATTTGAATGGGCAAAGGTCTCACATAGGAGAGGTGGCAGTAAAAATGGAAATAGGAGAAATTATGAAGGAGCAGTTTATTGGACTTGAGTACTTACTAGATGTGACACACCAGTTTTCCTTCTTTAGTGCCTGAGAGACAATAAAATAATTGAAAAAATATATGTTAATAAGTACAGGCAGCTGGTTTTGAGGTAAAGATAATTTGATCTTTTTAAAGCATCTGCATAGCATCTAAGGGAGGACCCATTAAATGTCAATGAAAGCCGTGTATTAACTTTACAGTGCTTTACAAATGCAGGAGGTATTGAATTTGAAGCATGTGTTTGGAACTGTCTAGGAGAGAGTTCATGGTAAAAGCTTGTAAGGAGCAGAGCTAACACTCCAATTCAGACTTTCCTTACTTCAAGTACAGTGTTTGTTTCGTTGCACCCTTTTTGTCTGTACTCTAAAGGAATAGGAGAAAAAAAAATAGAAAAGGAAAAGAAAAAGAGAGAAGAGGGGGCCTTCCAAGGGAAGCAGGTTCAGCTTATATCAGGTTGGTATCAACGGACTGATATAAATCAAATCTTGAGACTATGGTTTTTAATAATCTTCATTGATTAGTTTTTAGGTCTATGGCTGAGTGAGATTTAGCCTTATTTCCTGTGGTATTAAATTCAGTTAGTGTTGTACTAAAGTGTTTTTCTGCAAGGCACTGTAGCAGGCACTGATATAGCAATAGAGAATAATTCTCTGCACTAAGGAAGACTACAATTTTATTGAGGCTCAAGGAAGGAACACAAATAACTGTACTGCAATGAAGAATGTATCAAGGCACATTGTTCTGTCTGAATACAAAGGAGGAAAGAAGAGATGAAAATTTGTGAAAGGTATCAGGAATGGGTTTATAGAGAAAATGGCAATCTTACAGGTTGGCACTGAAAAATAGTTAAGGTACTTTTAGATCTAGACAAGGCATCATGGATATTTCAAGTACTAGATTAATTGTGAGTAACATTTTTGCAGTGGAACTGTGAGGTGGGTTTGAGGAAATTTAGTCTTTTTTATAAGTCTAAGCTGGTGTTGTATGTTGAGGATCATACTGTGGAGAGTCTTGCAGGTTAGATATATTTATTCAACAAGTATTTAGTGAACATTTACTAAATGCTAAGTATTCATTCTCTTGAATTCTGAGAGAAACAGTATTGAATAAGACAGACAGGCTCTCTACCATGAAGCTTAGATTTTAGAGGGAAAGATATAGTCAACAAAAATACTTAAACAGTTAATTAGTTTAATTTGTGGTAATTTCTTTCAAAAAATTAAAGATAATGCTTAAGTATGAAACAGAGAAACCTGGTACCCTCTAAGGAGTCAACAAAAGTTTCTCTGAGAAAGTGATATTTAAGCTGAGATCTGAAAGGTATTCAGACATTAATCGGATAAAAGGGGTTTGGAAAGTTGGCAAGAAGAGGAGGGACACAGGGATTGTTGTTTCCAGCACATTCAAATGTCCTGGGGCAGGCATAAGCTTGCTTAGTTCAAGATCCTGAAAGAAGGTCAATTTGGCTCCTGTCTGGTAGTGACAGGGTAGGTAGTGAGAGAGGAGGTTGAGGAAGCAGGTTAGGGCCAGATTAGGGACAAGAACATGCAGGGCCCTGAGGCCCACTTACAGCCTTTTGACCTTTACTCTAAGAGCAATAGGAAGCCATTGAATGATTTTGAAAAGAGGGTAACACCAGGTTGGGGGTGCTGTATCAAGTAGGGTTTTTACGTGTTAATACTGTAATCTGCTTTAACTAGTTTAAGCAGAAAAAATATTAAAGATATGAACTGGTTTAAACAGAAAACATAAATAAAAGGTATGAAGTAGTTTAGAGAGAAAGTGAAACGATGTAAGAATATTTAGATAAGAGAATTAGGACACACAGTCAGGGGCTACTCAGCTGTTCCATTAGAGAATCTACTGCTACTCCTGCTGCTAGGAAAAGGGACCTCAGATTTCATCACTGGTGCTGGCTACAGGATGTTGCTAGTAAAATTTTAACCTGAGCTATTTCTAAACTGTGAATGCTTGTGCACCACATTCTACTTCCTCTAAAGAAAGAACCTGCCTTCTTTATGTCACTGCCTTCTAAATTAAAATCTCTAGGGATATAGTCTGATAGATTGCATACTTTCTGCCTTGAGAAGCATGGACTTTTAAGATTGAAAATTCCTTAAATATAAAGAAAGCATTTCAAGTTTCTGGGTAAGCAAAGAGATGTAAATGTCCTCAAAAGGGCTAAACATAATTTTATAAAAGCCATTAAAATTTCTGAGCAAAAGAGACCCATGATTAGAGCTGATTAGAGCTATATTTCAGGATAATAAATCTAGCATTCATATGTAGTCTATGAAATGGTTGTGAAATCTATTAGGTGGCTTTTGCAGTGTTTTAAGGAGGCAGTTACTGTCTTAACTAGAGGAGTGGCAGTAGAAAAAACATGACATTTTTGAGAAACATTTTGGGCAACAGTGTCTACATCACATTTTTAAAATGGTAAAGATTCACGGATGGCTTTAAGTTTTCAAACTGGGGTAACTATGAGAATAGGGGAATCAGTTAAAAATAAAAATAAAAAAATTAGCCTTTATTTTAAGATGCTCTTGGTATGTCCAAATGAAGATATCCATCAAGTAATTGCAAATAAGTTTCTTGAGCTTAGGAGATAAGGGGCCAGGTAAACAGACACTGCTATTGTTTGTAAGGGTAGGGCAACCACTTCTTCAGCGCTGTTTATACGTACTATGGATGCTCAGGTACTGTACCTCTTAGAGTTTCCTGCTCCTCCACTTACTCAGCACCAGGAGATGTGGATAGTTTATCTGATTGTTAGATGTAGAAAGAATGAACCTGGCCTCCTTGGCCATACTTTGCCCTTTTTCATCCTTGGAAGTTGGTACATGCTTTCAGTCACTTTCCCAAATACTGGTACTTTTGCTGGGGCAGCCTCTGCTGCTGCAGGGTGAGGAATTGGGAATTGTACCTTTTGAAAGAACAATATTAAGATCTGGCATTTTTAATATATATATTGGCTGAGAACATTGAAAAATAAAACGAGAATAATTTGGGGGAGCAAAATAGGACATATTGAGTGATGGAGCATCGGGTTTGGCCAGAGAATACAGTTTTGGGCTTTAAATTTTATGTGTTGGAAAGATGTTTTGTCATTCGTAGATTTTGAAAGCTTCTATGCTTTGAATTGCTGCAGCCTGAACAAAAGCTGAAAACATTGGGTCAAAGGTGTTTTCACTTTGGTTAGTGACCTCGGACTATAGTAGCTTTGTCCATAGCCAAGTGGGATATTTCCATAGTGGCAGAGGCCTAAGTAAACACAGGCCTTAAACAAAGGCATTCAGACCACAGGAAAGACACTTGTACCCTGTGAAAAGTGCTTAGGAAGTGAAAGTGCACACAGGAGGTTTAGTAAAGGGCTGAGGACTTTTTAGATTCGAGCAGATTTTTGGCTAACCAATAACTGTTTTAGCAGTTACAGGCAATTTCAGTGTATGGGCAGTACAGACTATCCAGACACCATATGACCTGGCACTGCAGGCTAGACTGAGGTGTGCAGAGACTGCTAGCTAGTTTGGACCCATTTGTTCTTCTTCCAGGGTGCAAACAGATCTCATTTCTTAGTCTCTTGACTTAGTTAGCCAGGTGCAGATGGTTGAGTTTTAGCAGATGGAATATGAGTAGAAAAGATGATGTGCCATTTTCAGGCCTGACTCATATAAACCTTCCTCATGTCATCCTTCCTGCTATATTCATCCTGTGGATTGAATGTCTCCCCAAAACTCATTAAAACTGGACCCCTATAGTAATAATGTTAAGAGGGTGGGGAATCCAATTATGGTATTTGAAAAGTGGGGCATTTAAGAAGTGATTAGATTGTGAGGACTGTGCCCTCATGAGTGGATTGATCCATTCAAGGAGTAATGGACTTGGTTCTGATGGCTTTTAAAGGTTAGCAAGTGAGAAGGTTCACTCTTTCGCACAGCCTGTTCTCAACATGTGACACCCTGGTTGCCATGGGACCCTGTAGAGAGTTCTCACTAAGAAGGCCCCCACCAGATGTGCCCTCTGAACTGTGGACTTTGCAGCCTCTAAACTGTGGGAAATAAATGTTGTTTTCTTACAAATTTCCCAATTTCAGATATTCTGTTATAAGCAACAGAAAAGGACTCATACAATTCTTCTTCACCAGCTTAGTCAGATGAACAAGGAAACCTTGGAAGCCACTTATTGAAGATGGTGGGACTAAAGAGGAAAACTAAAATTAAGACATAACACATATGTATGTCTTGTTTACCCCAAAACAGCAAATGCTTATGACTTAACTTAACCTCTTGCTGGTAGATTTCTTCTGGTTGAGATTAAGTCCAAGGGTTATAAATTACAGGTAGATTAGAATGACTGACATCCTAATGAGTTTAAAAACAAGCAAAATTTCTCTATCTACTCTCTCCTTCATTCAAATACCAAGGAGTTTCTGCTATTTTTTTAAATACAATGCTGAGTACTGAGTTCATAATTTTACCTAAGAGAAAAAATGTTCTAAGAGCTGTAGCCTGTATTGTCTGAAAAACATTAATTGGTGTGAGGTCAGTGCTGTAATAATCTTGAATATCTGGATGTCTTTACTGTGAGACAAAATGTTAAAACCACAATTAGATACTGCCACACACATAAAAATAAAATGAAAAAGACTGTCACATGTTGATGGGGAGGTAGGGAAACTAGAATTCTCAATATTGCCATGGGAGTGTAAAATGATACATCTATTCTGGAAAAATTTTGGTAGTTTCTTGTAAAATTAAACATTCTTTTAGTCTTCAACTCAAGAATTTTACTAAGTATTTGTCCAAGAAAAATAAAAACGTAGAATCCTTGTACAATTATGTCATATATGTATTCATAACCTCCGAAAATCTAGAACAGGTCAAGCATCCACCAACAGGAGAATGGAATTTAAAAAAAACCCAAAACTGGTATGTTCAAACAGTAGAATACAACTCAGTCATAAAAAGGGATAAACTTGATACACATAACAACATAGATGAATTTCAAAAATATTATGCTGAGTAAAAGAAAGAAGCCATTAAAAAGTACATACTGTATAATTCTATGTATATGTATTTCTAGATCAGGCAAAATTGATCTATGGTAAGAGAAATCAGAACAATGGCTGCTTCTTCATGGACAAGGTTTCCCTGGGAAGTGGCACAAAGGAACTTTCTGGAGTGACAAAAATACCCTACTTCCTAATGCAGGTGTGGGTATATACTTTTGTCAAAATTGATTGAATTGTACACTTAAGATCGATACATTTCACTATTTGTAAATTATGCCTCAATGAAATATAAATTATAAACAAAAAACATTTAGTTAAAAAAATGAGGTATACCATTCTGAGGTTTGAAAGAACCATACCCATTCTAGCAAACCTAGTGTTGAACTGCTAAAGGAACCTCACCTCTAGCCAGGCATAGAGAACTGCTCTAGCCAAGGCTAAGAAGTGTAGGAAATGTGGAGAATTAATTTTTGACTCTTCTTTCTCTGAAATTCTAAGTCATGTGGAATTTTATTTTGATTTTAATTCCATTGTTTTTTAGAATTCAACTTGAAAATTTATTTAATCTTTAACTTCTCTCTGGGAATTTGATAATGTCAGGGAGCTTATATTCACATTTGAGACTTCTATCATCTGGGTGTCCTAATGTCCTTTAATTTTATTGAAGACATGATATATTATGTTGGATAATATTGCTGTACATAATTCGGGATGGGAAAAGAAATAGGGGGCAAATTTTCAGCCTTAGGTACAGAGCCTTCTGATCAGATTAACACCGTCTGTGATTGTCCACGATTGTGGTGAGTGGAATTATGAGGTCCAGTTAGCCGGTCCATTGGGTTCTCATGTAAAGCTGCACCCACACCCGCCTTCATAACCTTCAGCAATAGAAAAGTGATTTTGTTCTCCATCTACAGATTGTTATCTTACATTTCAATTCAGAATTTGGGGGAGATGGAGAACTTGGTGTTATTTAAAAATCAGTAATACTTAAATTGTCCATGGAAAGGATGAACAGAGAAAAACAAAGACTGAGAAAGAATTCTTAAAATATACTCTTTAGAAATGATCCAAAAGAAGAAAAGGCATCAGTGAATTAAATAGAGAATGAATGATTAAGAGGTAGGAGAAGCTACAGAAGGGTAGAGACAGCTAAAGCGAAGCTTTGGGAAGATCAAGTCAGCCAGGTGCAGTGATGCAGAGGTCTAAGAGGATGACAAATAAGAAAGGCAATTCTATGTTCTGATATTTATTCAATTATAAGATACACGGCAATCTCCAAAAAGCCTTGAAATACTCTGTCATTGTTCATTGCTAGAAAGTAATCATTATTGGAATGAGCTTAAGTTCCTCAAGGAATAAAACTATGCTGTTCATTTTGAGAGCCTAGTCTCCGGTTGGCCTGAGCACTGTGCTTGTGGAATGAATGGTCTTATTTTTCCTCACCACAATCTTAGTAGATATTTTTCTTATTCTTATTTTACAAGTAAAGAAGCAAAATACTTGGCCAGGGTCATCAGCTTATGTTAATGGCTGAGCCAGACTTCTGATTATTGGTCCTGTGCTCTGCTTGATGGCAGTAAGGCACTCAAATCTCACCTACCTCACCACCTCCATGTCTTCCCTCAAATGTCAGTTTCTCAATAAGGCCAACCCTGACCATTCTATTTAAAAAATACACTTCCTGCTCTGTTCTTCTTTTCTGTTCTATTGCTCTCCACAGCACTTACTACTTTCTAATACATTACAAAACTATTTGTTGTATTTCTAGTTTACTATTGATCCAGAAAGTGAACTAGAGTAGATATATTTACTTAGCTTTGTTCACAGATATATTCCAGATGCCTTCAAGAGTGACTGGCCTTAAGTAGACGTTTAAAAAATATTTGTTGAATGAGTTAAAAGTTACAGTTTTTTGGAAGCATAAGAAAATAAAACACTTTTAGTCACAAAGTTTATATTGGGTTTTAAGAAATATGTAACTCTAGCTTTTTTCAATATTGTAAAATTCCTGACCCTAATCAATTAGTAGCACCACTACTATCTCATGGAAGTTATGTAGCACACTGAGGTATTTGGCAGAAAATGACGCTAAAATATAATATATGTTAACTTATGTAAAGTGGATAGTGACTGATTTTCAAAACATTATTCATACATGTGTGACTTTAATTAGGAAGCTATAATAGATACATTATGAATTTTCATGAAGAAAAAAAGCTGGCATCTGGACTTGAGATTCTACACAAAGAAAAATCTTGGTTTCTTCCTCCTTTTCCAGAGTCTATAGAACGTAAATTTCCTTCGGTTAGAATTTCCTCAGAAATAGCAAAATAAAACTAATTTGTAAAGTCAATAAGCTTTCACCACCAATTTTAACACTGGTGACTCAAAGCTTATGAAAAAAGAACACAATTTAATATATATATATATATATTTTTTTTTTTTATTTTCTCTCAGAACTATATGATGAAAATATTTTCTGTAAGTTACTATTTTGTACATGTATTTTTAAAAGTTATGCACTTGTTACAAGTATATTTATCTAAAGATTTTTATGTTTTTGTTGTTCCCTTTAAATTATTACCAGCTGTAAACCTTCCTAGATTTAATTTCAACATTGTCAAAAAATACTTCTTTCAAGAAATGTTTTTCTCCTAAATTCATAGAAAATATTTGAAGAGATCATAATTCCATATAAACCCTCATAAAGCATTTTCTGTCATGTATAAACAGATTTGACCATCTTAAAAATGCATGTAATAACAATAACTGTTTTTAATTCACTAATATTTCCACTTTGCTTCCAGAGCACTTATAAAAAGTAATTACTAAATGTTTTGTAAATATTTTATTTATCATTTCACAAACTTTGAAATCTCCTGAAGGATAATAAATTATTGAAATACTTTTCTCTTCATAATTTTTTCTTCCCCCTTCTATTATTAAATATAAGATAGGTATTCAAAAAATATTTGTTTGAGTCAACAATTGGAAATTAATTTGAATACTATTCACTCAATGCAAATAGCTATACATACTTACACAAAAAATATGGGTAGGTTATTATCATTCTTTAAGCCATGTAAATAAATAATTGTTCTAAGTCAAAAAGCTTTATTTTTTCCTTTTTTTTTTTTTTTTGCTAAATATTAAATAATTCAATCTTGCTTTTTTGTGAAATTACAGAATAAATATATATGGCTTGGATCATTCAAAGTCAGATACAGGATGCGTCTTCGAAAAGTTCATGGAAAGATTTATATTATCTTTTATTTTATTTTTTATTAGCATATTCATTGTTATAAATCATACTTACTCTTTATGCCCCTTATTCATGCTCTTTTCCCCCTCCCCCTTCCCCTTTCCCTCACCCCTTCTATATTATCTTTTAAATCCATTTTTCCAGTTGAAGTTAAAGTGCTCCATCCAAACCACTGTGAATTATATTGCTAATTTCAATGAACTTCCATCCAGGCTATTAAATCACATATCTCCTTCGGCTCTTTGGCACCTCTCGTTTTATTGTACCGTCAGGAATTAGGAAAATCAAGTTGAATGCACAGCTGTACATATTCTCTCCATAAGTAGCCTCTACAATAAATACCAAAGCTTAAAGATTCATAAACCCCTCCATACAAAACAGGATTTATGACAGACAACTCCAGAATTTTTGATTAATTATCACAAATCACAATTGAAAATGCCCACTTCTGAGCTTGCTTTATTCGTGATTATAAAGACCTCTAGAGCGGAGACACCTCTTTTTGGCTAGGCTCGTAATCTTTGATTCATCTTCTTCAATTCTGAGAAAAGAGGCACCAAGGGGGGTCTGGTTTACATCACCAGAACAGGACAATGGCTCTAATCTGCAATCTTCTATTTTGTTTCAACTGTTCGAAGACTAATTTCAATTTTAACTTGCCTGTTTTCCCTTTTCTCTCAGTACAAAGCTGTTTTGATTACAGGAGGTGTGGAGGTGGAGGTGGAGGGGTGTGCGTGCGTGTGTGTATGTGTGTGTGTGTGTGTGTGTGTGTGTGTGTGTGTGTGTGTGTGTGTGTGTGTGTGTGTGTGTGTGTGTGTGTGTGTGTGTGTGTGTGTGTGTGTGTGTGTGTGTGTGTGTGTGTGTGTGTGTGTGTGTGTGTGTGTGTGTGTGCGCGCGCGCGCACGCCTGTGTAGAGAAGGTGAAGTTGTGGGGGAATAGGAAGCAGCATACATGGGTTTTATTTGTAAATCTGCTTATAAACCTAACAGATTTTTTATCTGAAATTTGGCCAATGTTAATTGTACATGCAGAATTCACGCTGGGAAAATCTCCTTGGGAAAAAAAAAAAAAAAGGCAGAAAGCACAGCCGGCCCGTTATGTAAGATGTTTATTTTCAACCACTCCAACCCACCATAGGCACTACAGAAAATAGGCCAGCGCTTCTGACCAGTGACATCACCTCATCATCAGGAAAGAGCAGAGAGCGGGAAAGGCTGATCACCATATTGTTAGGAGAAAGGACAATTTTCTTTCACAATTGTTTTTCTTGCGGAAGTCTTTTATTTCTGGAGATAGTGATCTCATTTGCCTTTGATGTTTATTTCTTCAGATTCTGTAATAACAGTAAAGCTACCTGGACTCCAGTTCTTGTGAAATGCACATAAACACTTATTTTGGTACTTTTTCTAAAGGTCTCCATTCAAAAGTTTGGACCATTTTAGCAGATCATTGACCATCATAAGGAAATTGAGGAGGGGAGAAGGATAATTATCTTTCTACTTAATTTTATGCAATATTTCATGTAGCACTGGCTAATCTGCTTTGCAGAAGGCCTCCTTTTCTTAGGCTACTTTGCAGGTATATTTGAATAAATGGGTATCGTGTTTATTTCATGAGTACTAAGAATTAAATGCACAGTTTTTAAAAAAATGTTTTAAGTAGCTCATCACGTGTATTATAGACATTTTTGCAATTTATAAGGAGTAAACTGAGTAAAACTATGTGTGTGTATACAGTTTTTTCTATTAATTCAAAATTAAAAGGTGGTTTTGTTTATTACAGAGACTGAATTCAGCTACTTCGAAAATATACTGCCATAAAACTAATCTATGATTTTGTTTAGGACAGATTTAGCAAAACGACTTCTTTCTGTTAAGGGACAGTCTTAAGGATCATTCGAATTCATCCACTTTTTAATAAATGTTCTATTTGCCTATTCTTGTTTCATTCTCCCTCTAGAGGAAATCACTGGATATTACAACTCAAACTTTAAAAAACCCCTAAATACCAGCAGGTCTAATTTAAATATAATTATGAGAATAATTCCTTGACTTCATTTATATTCAACTCAATTCAGTCCTAGAAGCCATTATCTTAAGTAGCTCTAACTTTGCAGCACCTTTTTCTTTAATCCAGAGTGTCAGTATCTTAAGAGGTATTTTTCTTTTTAATGACAAAATCAAAATCTTATCCCTGGTGAAGAGCAGTTTTATTAGGAAAGATAGATATACTGAAAAGGTTAGAATTTCTAACCTTTCCTAATATAATAAGTGGTGTGCTTTTGTGACTCCAACAGTCTGATTAGTGTGTTCTGGGATTCATATTACATCTGCTGTTTGATCCTTGGGGCACTGGAGTCCACTTAATGGATATTATCACAATAAAAAGAGTCCCAGTAACCTGAATATATGACAATACATATTAGAATTTAAGCAAAAATATCCATAAACATTCCCAAAGATGAATATAGGAAAGGGCTACCTTCCCTGTTTTCTAAAGACGTAAATGGTTTGATTTGGGGAAGTTGCCTAATCACTTAGAGCCTATTTTGTCTGTCAATAAAGTGGGAATAATTATATTTCCCTCTAGTTGTGTCAGGGCCAAACAAAGTATGTAAAGTCACTAATATGTGACTGACTGAGAGTAAATTATTTCTTGAGCTGAGAAGTAAAAGCAAAAATTAACAAAGCCTTCCAGGAGATTCCTTTTATTTCCTGATATATCCTCTTTTGTGTTCTTAAATTTCAGAGTCATGCTTGGTTTTGTCTGCAAAATATTGTTGCAAGTCTCTTATAGAAATGCCAGTCATGAGTAGACAGTCTGGAAATAGAGAAATCTGTGATTCTGTGTTTCAGTGTGGGACTGTGGAACTGAATTTATGGTGAGACATAGAAGGAAAGAGAGGAACAGGTAGGTCTTTATGTTTTGACCTAGAAAGAAGTTCAGCATATAGAGATTAAAAAGCAAGACACAGTAGAATATTCTAATATATTTCTATCTGCATTGAAAAAGACTAGAAAATTATTTATGAAACTATTTGCAGGGAGGTGAGATTAGGCAGAACTTTGGAAAACTTTTTTTTTCTGCACTGTTTGCATGAAAATTTTTCCATTATAATACACATGGTAAAATTTTAAAAAGTGAAAAGTAAATCTTTCCCCCACTTCTGTACTCCAGTACTTTTGTTTCCATCTCAAAGACACCCACTGTATATAGTTTATTTTATCATCTTTTTAAGATTTTTCTAGTCACAATGTGTGTGTGTGTGTGTGTTTGATTTTTTTATTTGCTGTAGTTGTGTTCTATAGAGTCTCCATGAACACTGAATTAGCCACTGTACCACTGCTCCTAAGGGAAACATGTAGTGAGGTTCCTTTAAGCCTCTGGTCATGACATTGTCATCAACTGATCAATACATAGCCTTCTCTGTGTGTATATGTTTCTGCTTAAAGACATCTTATTTATGACTCATTAACATTGAATTCACAGCCAACAGCATGATAACTCATGCTTGAACAAAGTTTTCCTAATGCACATATTTGCTCTTCAAGGCACACAAATGAATTCTTGGGCTTAGGGACACTAGACAGCATTTCAGCACTTTATTTTAAACAGTAAAATCATGAATAAAAAAGCACAAAAGTAAGAAAAACATGGCACTAAGTAGACTGCAAAAAGGATGCTTATTCACAATGTGGAACCTGAAACAAGAAGGCAGAGCACTGCCTTGTTTGACCTAGAAAGTTCTGCAAGTACTGATTTTGGAGCTACAAATAAATTTTAGCAAGTTGATGAATCTGTGAATAATCAGAATCACACATTATATATACACGTGTCTATGTGTGCATGTGAATATTTATCTATGTATCCTTTTTATTACACACTAGCAGTACATTGGGATTGAATCTTGACATTACCCTTTACTAGTTGCATTACCTTGGGCGGGTTACCTAAATTTTTTGTGCCTCTATTTACTCATCTATAATATGGAAATTATAAGAATATCTGCTTGATGAAGTTATCGTAAGGATCAAATTAATTAATATACAAAAAGCATTTGAAATATATCTGACACATCATAAACATTATGTATATATTTTCTGTATTGTCATTTAAGGGTATATTTGGATTATTCCTTATTGGCCCCTATAACATGTTCTCATTCTTTTGGAAAACAGCATAGTATTACATTAAATAGATACATCATAGTTTTTTAACCCAGTGCCCACAGAGTACATTTAGATAACTTCCTATTTTTTGCTTCAATGAGAATCTTAGAACACATTTCAAGGTGCACACATAGAAATCTATTTCTAGGCAAAGGGACTGTGCAGTTTTAATTCTCCAACATTTGTTATAAAATATATAATCAGAAGATAAAAGCTATTTCCTTTCAATAAAAGATAGAAAAGAATGACTCACTTGTTAGTTTTTGCTCAAATGCAAAGATTGATTTTTTTCCTACATTTATAAATGGTCTCATTGTTTACCATGTAAATGATTAGAATGACATTTAATGCCACCCAGCTTTTTAGGTTTATTAAGCACCAAAACGTTTGCAAATATTTTGCAGACATTATATAATTTTTTTCTAAGCCCACCACTACTGAGTATTGTGCCAGTGCAATAATATCCTACCATCTCAGTTAAGTAGGAGTCAAACTATCAATTCCTCTACTTAATGTTCCTCTCTAAGCCTCCAATAAATTTATGTGATTATTATATTATTTAAGAAATGAAATAGGAAGAGCAGAATAATTGGTACACACTACTTTTTACAGGAACCGGTACTGGCAGTAGAAACTTGAAAAAATACCAAATCTTGTTTGAAAGAAATTTTTTTAAAATGCAAACAGCATTAACAACTTCCGTGAAAATAATTTTAACATAAAATAGTCTTCTGGCTCCTTCAGTAGTTCCGCCTTACTGCTGCTCGCCTGCCTCCCAAATCACCATAGGAAAGACAAGATTGAGTGTTTGAATCCTTTCAAAACTTCTTCCGAGCAGATGACGTTTCACTTCTTTATTTTTCTTTCGGAACATTCATTAATCTCTTTATAAGCAATCACAAAGGTATCTAGAATTCTGATTCTGGGCTGTGGAGACAATAACTACAAAAACTGAGTCGTGGTACATTTTCAACAAAGGGGAGATGTCATCGGAAGCTCTCTATGGGACTGACAGAAGGTTCTAGAAAACAGTCTGAGTCACTCTTATTAGGAAAGTCGGAAAGGAGAGTAGCTGTGCAAAATTCGTACCGGTATCTTCCTACCCTCCATTTTAAACTTTTCAAAAGGTTTTTTTCTGGTCAATTCCTCCTGAGAAGGGCAATCTAATCAGACCTAATCTTTGCTTTTAGACGTTACCATGGTGACAGGCCAGGACCGACTATCTCCTCTCAGCATCATAAACACACATTTTGTATGGTGCTAAATAAGCCTGTATACCCTCAGAGTTTTTCTTTGAGTGATAAAACAAATTGGGAACATTGAAATTGTTCACAGTAATCAGAAATCATATTTCCCCGTATTGATTTTTTTCCATTCTTTTGGCCCTTTTTCTATATCTCTGCCATGTCTCTTTGAAGAATACATCAAGGCACAATACACTTATTACAGGAAGCAAAATAGAGTAGTGAATCTTTTTTCGTTGTTATTTAAAATGGAACTGGAGAATGAAAGATTTACTTACACTTACATTCTTTTAAGTGAAAGACAATTGTACTCACCAAGGCTGACAGATAAGAGACTGTCATGGACAGTCAGAAGGCAGTACTGTGACTAAATAAATGCAGCCACTAATTGGTAAGGAGGGAGGTGGGTAAAGAAAACCATGCATACTATTTTTTTATAGGCTTTATTTTTTAGGGCAGTTATAGGTTCATAGCAACACTGAGTGAAAAGTTCCTGTAAAACACCTGGTCCCCTACAGCCTCCCAAACCATCAACATCCCCACCAGAGTGGTACATTTGTTACAATTGATGCACCAGATTGACACGTTGTTATCACCCAAAGTTGATAGTCTAATTAGGGTTCACTGTTGGTGTTGTGTTGTACATTCTATGGATTTGGACAAATGTGTAATGACATGTATCCACCATTATAGTATCATTCAGAACAGTTTCACTGTCCCCCAAATCCTCTGTGCTCTGCCTATTGATTTTTGTCTCCCCTCAAACCTCTGGCAACCACTGATCTTTTTACTGCTTCTCCATGGTTTTGTCATTTCCAGAATGTCATATAGTTGGAATCATATAGTGTATGTAGCCTTTTCAGATTGGCTTGTTTCACTTACATTTAAGGTTTTAGCTTTAAAAAATAAACAGATAAGGAAATCCCATTTTTCTCTTCTGCCATGTTGATTATTTCATTTTTCTAAGGCTTGTGAAAAAAGTGCAGCTATGGAGAAAATGTTAAGCACAGAGAAAGTAGTTCAGAATTTGAAATCTGTCTCTCAGGTGGAGGGAAAAAAGGAGCTAATGGAAACACACAGAGAAAAGACAGCAAAATATAACAAACACCATCACCAAACAACCAAGAAGGCAAAGGAATGATTGATTTGGATCCTGGAATACATAAGCTTAGAAGAGTACATAATGATGGGGGTGAGGACCGGGTAAGGTTACCTCTAACAGTCAACTAGGATATATGTGAAGAATCCTCTAGCGACAAACTACCTTTACATTCTGAACCCTTCAAGGCACACAGATGCTATTGTCCAGGAGTTGAAGAATCAGAATAATTCCCTGTACACCCACCCCAAATTGCCCAGAGAGCAGAGAAAATGCCCCCAGAGAGTTGTTAACATTCTCTTTATTGGTAGGCTGTCATTCAGTGCTACATCTGAAGTCTTCTCCAATTCCTTGATTAAAATTAATCTCCTTCTCAGTGCTCTCAAAGCTCCTTGTTTATGACTTAAGTGAGCAGATTATTTTAGGTTTTGCATTGCTGTTATTTATATTCTAGTATTTCTTCTTCACTAACCTGCAAATTCCTCTAGGACAGAAACCTTGTTTTCTTCCATTTTGTATTATGCAAAGTGTCCTACAAACAGTAAGCCTTCAGTAAATATTGGTTAATTCAAACTGAGTTTGAGTCTATGGTTGTATAAGTCCCCCACCCCCACAGAAGGATATTTGTAAATGGCAAAGTTCTACTTTACCAATTTTACTGTTGTCTAGCAAAAAGAATGGCTGTGATATATAAAAACACGGTAGATAAACATTTTGAGATATCTGCTCAAAATAGCAGAGAATCCCTGGATCTGAAGGGAACCAGGCAGATGGAGATAATACATGTTATAGGGAAAATCCGTGTGGACAAATGATTGAAAACAGATTTCTTACCCCTCACCCACCTGCATTCTCCACCCTTCCTATTACCATGCCTTGTGTAATAAGATCCTGGAACCAAAGCTGTAGTGGAACCATAGGGAAGAAATCCTAAAAGTTTATGAGGCTAAGGTTCCCATCAATGATGGAATAGGGGTTCTGTGTAAGAAATTAAGTTGAATTATAGAAAATAAACCACGTTTTGTTACTTAAACAGTTTTATGTATGAACTGAGATTCAATCTTGTTTCACAAGCAGGGTTAGAAATAAACTCTCATTTGTGAATTTCAATACCTCTAAACAAACAGAAGGGGAGAGGAGGTAGGTGAGCCAGCAGCTTACTTTGAAATGAAAAGAGAGAAATAATTCAACAAGATTTTCTAATTTTCTCATTTCTCAACCTGAACTCTAAAGTCAATAAAACTTATCCCTAAATTACTTACTTAAATGATCACTCTCAAAATGTGTCCCCATTTGGAATTACGTGAGATTGTATACAATAAATAAAAATGAATTCTGGATACTACTATCTGCACATTCACAGGTACTTGTGAGAGTTAGTATTTTGTAAGAAACAGTTTCCAGTTTAATGAGGGTTGAGGCCATTATAGTAAAAACATGAAGTCCAAAGGGGTGGCTTTGTCACTCCCTTTGTGACTAGACAACAGTATAAAAATAAAAATGACTCCGTTTGGTTTGATTTTTTTTTTGGTACCACCTCCTGAAGACTCAAGAGAATCAGACAATGAATATAGTAAGTACAATTCCTCTCCGTTTTCTTCAAGTACCCTCGCTCAAGCTATATCCTCACATTTAACTATTGATAGAGGACCTTCCTCTTATCTCCTATTTCATAAAAAGCGTGTTGAACAATCATCCCCCCCACACACAAATGTATAGAGAAATCATATATAACATGATATATATTCATGTATTTAGTCAATCAGAGACAGAAATACTCCTTTGCCTGCAAGAGCCTTCCTCCTGTGCTCTCTCTAATCTTAACTCCAACCCAAATGCTTTAACATGGCAAGTAAGGCCAGTCCTCATCTTCTCTCCTTCTGTATTTCCAAAGCCAGCCATCTCCTTTTATTGTGTGCTGCAATTGTGTTGAGTAACTTCCATTCCTTAATCATGCCATGGGATTCCACCTTTTCATAAGCAGCTTGCTTCAGCTGCAGTTCCCTTTATCTATTCCTTAACAGTCCTGATGAAAACCTACAACTCAGAAAGGCTAACCAAAGCATTTGCTTTATGTACCCCTTTCTTTCTCCTCCCCCATCCCCCAGGGAGAATTGTTCACTTTATCTTTTTATCCTACCATACCATACACATTATTCATTCATCATACACTCATTAAATGATATATACCATGTGCCAGACACTGTGCTAGGTGCTGTCACACTGAGGAAGGAGGTTCATGGTCTCAGTGGCCATGCATACTAGTTGCAGCTGTGGTTTAGATGTATCCTTCTCACTCTTTTATATTATGGATCATTGAAGACTTGTACTGTGTCTTATTCACTGTTGTGCCCCCAGCACCACACACAGGACCTGGGACCTGGAATGCATGAAAAAATATGCTGAATTCAAATTTTCCTCTTGCCATGAGTGATTAAGTGGAGTCCCTTGAAAGTTTCTTTTTTTTTAAAATACATATTTAAATTCTAAAAACTAATGTATATTTGTTGTTAAGCAAAACGAAAATGGAAAATCCAATGATTTCCTCACCACCCTAGTCTCCCCTGTGGAAACCAATGTTATGAATATGGTCCTACTGTTTTCTCCATCCCTCATGCAAAGCTATATAAACATGTATAAAGATTTTACTTGCATATTTTATAAAAATGCAGCATATATTTTCATCGGGCTTATCTATCTATAGTTTTGCATTTTATTTTCTTGTAATATCTTTGAGGAAGTTTTTAACTACACATTCAATCTACAATATAAAGAAGCCTGAAAACATAACACTTGATAATGCAGAAAAAGAGTTATATATGTGTGTGTGCACAAATACATGCAGATACAAAAAAATATGTCTGTGTGTATTTATATGTGTATATATATTTAGAGATATATAGACAGATTGAGAAGCACTCACATATATAGATATTTACTATGGGGAAAAGAACCAGTTTGAAAAAATGATAGTTTAAAAAAATAACAGTTACTTTTTAAGAGCCATTGCTCAAGAGAGTTCTAAACATTTAAGGTGTACTATTTCTTAATAATTCTCATAAGAAATTATGAGACTATGCTTATTTTACAGAGAAGGAAACTGAGACAAGAGGTTAGTAACAAGCTCACAGTCATATGACTTTGTAAATGGCAATGCTGGGGTATAAAGTCAGTAGTCTGACTCCAGAGTCTGAGCTCTTAGCAGAGTTTAAAACAATTGCTGCATGCTCTCAAAAAAATTCAAAAATGATGAATTATAAGGGGTTAGTGAAAAACTGGTTAATGGACACAAAGAGTGATTACATTTTGTAATGATATATATGCTTATTATCCTGATTTGATCATCATGGATTGTATACAAGTATTGATAGTCAACTCTGTACCCCTATGTGTAATCAATTAGGTTTCAATTAAAAGAAAATGATGAATTATAATAAAATAGATAAAAATGAGATTAAAAAAGTCAGTTGAAAAGGGAGGTGAAAAATTGGCAGACACTAATAGAAAGCTTAGTTTTTTGAGGTTAGGAAATGTTATACAGACATTTTAAACCAGCAGGAATAAAATAAACATTAGAAACAATAAACAATAGAACCAAATTTTCAGAAATGTTTAATCAGTGATGTATCAGAAAGACAAAACTTAAAAAGGAAAAAAAAAAAAACTTTCTTTGAGCCTGGAAATAAAAGAAAAGATGAAAACCTTAAGAAAGAATTTGTTAGTTATGAAGGTTGGGGAATAAAGAATACAGATGCATAGCATTCATCTCATGACAAGCTAAACTGATTTATACAACTAGTGCTCAGATTTATCCTAGTGTAATCCCTCTGAGCATTTTTGCAAAAAAAATTTGTTGGTAAATATCTATTTTTCCGTAAAGTAATGTAAGTTATGGGTAGAGTCTAAAATGGGAAACTAAACGTATATAAAATTCATGGTGTGTATTTGCAGAAGGATCATTCTTTTTAGATATAGATTTCTACGAGGGTACTTTAAAAAGTTCATGGAAAGATTAGTATTGTCTTTCAATTCGATTTTTCTACTACCTTTCTGAAGTACCCTCGTATACGTGAAATTTCTACAGATGATATATGTGCCAGTCACTGTTCTAAAATGTTCAATGCATTATCTCATTAAATCCTTACAAAACCGTCTCCATTTATGTATGAGGACACTAAAAACTGAAAGGTTGAATAACATGTCAAAGATGAAACAATTAGTAAAGAAAAAATCAAGAGGATTCCTCTTGATTCATCTTAGATGGTGGAGTAAGGAATCAAAGGGTTCAGGTAGTCAGACTGTGGCGCTACTGCTAATGTCTGGAATCCTGCTCACGTCGCCAATTGTAGCACTCTTAATCCTGTTCATGACGCCAATTGTGAAGCTAGGTGACCATGCCAGTTGTCAGGCTCCTCTACCTGCCAGTAATCCTGCACCAACTGGGCTGATCGTTGAGCTAGGGCTGGGTCTGGAGCTCCCAGACCCCTCAAGCCCATTTACAGACTGGGTCAAAACCCTTCATAAGCCAGGCTGGGTCACAAGACCCCACACATGCCAGGCTGGGTCACCAGACCCCCTCATGCAGGACTATGAGCTAGGTAATGGGCCAAAAGGTCCTTGGAAGCCATAGATTGGAAAGCATGGTTGTGCCAGGTTGGATGCCCAAGGCGGATGCCTGCCTGCCCACTTCACTAAAACACACACACACTCTCTCTCTCTGTCTCTGTCTCTGTAGAATACAAGAATAGCAACAAAACTGAAAAGATACATCGGCACACATGTGCACTAACTCCACACACACACACACACACAATTTGCTTACAAAGGATGTGCTAAAACCACACCCACCTGGACCCAAGGAAAGAGCCCTGACCAAACTATTCTATTTTCCCAACACAGACTCTAAAGTCTGCCTTCTAAACACTAGATTAAGATTAATATCTTTATTCTATCTCTATCTGACAAACAGTAACGATACTTAATATAGGCAGAGTCTTGTGGCTTTTATAGTACTTTTACATATTTTACCTCTTTTATTATTCAGACCATGGGGAGGGGGCAGCGAACTACTTCTCTCACTATTGCTACAACTATTGCTATCACTGTTTTGTAAATAAGGAAACTGAGTCCCAGAGAAGTTGAAATGACCTTCCTGAGGTTCAATATCTAGTGAAGGGTTAGAGGAATCAAGCCTAGGTTTTCTGATAGCCAAAATATCACACTATCCATTATGTAACCCCTGTCTTTTGTAATAATTCACCCAGAGCTCCCCTATTAACCTGAATAAGATCATTAAGAACATGTTAGTAGTCTTTGAATTGATATCAAGAGTGTAGTGGATTGAAGATGATCTGATTGGTACAACTGCCATAATTTCCATTCATTACACAGCAACAAAACAGTTGTAAAAATTCAACCTTGGACCACTGTCAAAAAATCCAAATTTGTGAACTCTCAGATTAGTCCTTTCTATAAACTCAGTTCATTTGAACCATTTAGGGAGAATTTAGTTTCCACCATGATAAAGATTGACAGCGATGCATAGGCCACCTAGAGTTTGCATCCATTATGTCTAATGCTACAGGGAGAGATACTGGTTTTTAATGTGATATGTCTAATCAAGGGGGTTATTTATGAGCCTCCAAGGTGCAGAGAAAGGAAGGAAGGTGAGAAGGAAGGGAGGGAGGGAGGGAGGGAAGGTAGTAAAGAAGAAAAGAAACCAATTTCCTACCCCAGTGTGACACTGGCGAGCTAGAGGTTTTCAAACACTTCTTCATGACCCTCCTCTGGAGGGGACACATACACACAAGGGAGACTTTAAATAGAAGCAGCTGACTGTTCCCTTTAGTCAGTCCCTGTGGGAACTCCTTTCTTATTCCAAAAAAACACTCTTATTTTGCAGTTCAACATTTTTTTTTCAGTTCTATTTGAGAATCTGAAATGTTAGGCTTGTTTTTCAGTAAACTATTTTGTACGCATAATAACCCACTCTGGGATCTGAGTTGGCCAGCCAACATTTGCACACCTTCAGTCTCTGAGGCTCTCTTGTGTATCTCATTCCTCAATTTGTTTCAAGTCTTGCTTTGTGTTGACAGCTAAACATACAGAGTTGTATGTTATTAATTCCACGACGTATTTGGAGACTTGCCCCTGAGACGATCTCTTTAACTGCCCTTCAGCCTGAGATACAAAGCTATCAGTCTCTAATTTTCCTCTATCAAATGCTTTATATAATCATTATTTTTTCACTTTCCTTCCAGAACAACACCATCTATTTGAGTTTTTATTGTACTTGCATAGCCAAAGGATTCTGGTCCAGAATAACTAAATGAAGCAAATGAAACATTTATTGACAGCAATATGTTATTGAGTAAAGAGGGGCATTTTAGAAGTAAAGCTTTTTTTTTTCACAAGTAATGCATTGCCATCTGTTCCCATTTCTCACAAATCCGTACTGAGGGAGCAACATGAAAGAGAAAACTGGGTCAACATTTACATTTCAAGTCAGGTTAGATTTTGCTTTGTCAGTTTCTTTAGACTGGAAATCTAAAGGTTAAAAGATTGTTTCAGGCACAGCGTAAGCAAGACAGGAAATGGATTTGTCTGGGTGGCCCTAAGAAATTGTGAGACCCAAATAGAGGCAAGAAAAATTACAGGGAAGAAGTAATATTTTGTGTGATCTTGGTCTTACCCTTAAATTTGTGAGACCCAAAGGATGAAAAATCTCACTCTAATTTGTCTTTGTTAAATCTCTGTGTTTGAACACCCCTTATTTTCTAACCATTCTTGGTCCAAACATGTGCCTCCAGGTTACACAGTGGCCTACAGGGTTATCTGTCTGATTGGTGGTCTAGAAATATCTCAAAGATAAATCTCAAAGCACACACACACAAAAAACCTGAAATGCACAATCTCTTCACTCCCTTCCTGTAGCAAAGATTAAAATTTTTCAAAATCATACAGTGACTGAATTGTGGTATTTGTGGTCAAAGAAGACCAAAAGCATTAGGAAACCACATTCATCCTACAAGAATATCTTGGAAGATTCTGAGCAGAACAAGTTCTTCCTGCTGACTCAGCTGTGTGTATGTGCACGCACACGTGTGTGTGTGTGTGTGTCTGTGTATTTTGGGGGTGGCACTGAAATAAAACCCCATTTCTTGTGGCTCATTTATAATTTGGCCTAAGGCATACTTAAGCATTATCAAAAATCTCCATCCTTTATTCTGTATATTTTATTTTATATGTGAAAAATGATTAGGTGCTGATAACTGTTTCTTTTGATTGTGTTTTATAACTTTCTTCATGGCCCAGACTGGTTTAAATGCTTTGCTTAGCACTCACCTAATGATATTTGGGGTGGATTTTGGTAAATGGACAATATATAATCCGTTTAGCATTCACTTCCCTGCTAAAATTCTTCTGTGTCTTCTCATTGTCCTTTGGATTAAGTACAAATTCTTTACCTTTGTGTGGAAGATCTACATGGCCAGTCTCTTAAGATTTTTTCCATTTTAGGATTTCCTTCCTAATTCATTACCTGCAAGCATGTATTCTTCAGCTGTTGAGTACTGTGTTCTAAAAAATGTAAATTAGGTCAATTGTTAAATAGGGTTGTATTTTTACTGATATTTTGACCCAGTTTTTCTAAAAATTACTGATAGAGGGTTATTAAAATCTCTAACTCAATTTTTCTACTCTTCTATTTGTTTTCTGTTGATTTTGCTCTCTACATTTTGAAGCTTTTTTATTAGTGTATATACATTTGGGGATTTTGTGGCTTCTTGATGAATTTACCATTTTGTCATTATAAAATATCCCTTTTTATCTCTGATACTACTTGTCAAAAGGTCTCCTTTGATATTAATTTAGCTACACCAGTGTTCTTGTGCTTAGTGCTGCACCTCTTTAATTTCAGCCTCTTTGTAGCTTATATTTAAGGTGTTTTTCTGGCAAGTAGCATATATTGAGTCTAGTTCTTTTATCCAATTTGAATAAAAACTGGAGTATTTAATCCATTTACACTTCTAATGTTTAATTTATTTTTGCCTTTTTATTCTGAAATATTTTTAGATTTACATAAAAGTTATAGCAGTAGTACAGAGTACTTATACTCAAGTCAATCATCAAAACTAGAAAACTGACATTGGTAGAATACTAAATAAATTCACTAAACTATAACCCTAATATTTCTTTTACTCTTTCAGGATCCAGTTCAGGATTTCATAATGTACTTAGTTATTGTGTCTCCCTTGTCTCTTTCAATCTGTAATATTTCCGAAATCTTTCCTTAGCTTTCATGACTGACACTTTTGATGAGCATGAATGAGTTATTTTGTAAGATATTTGGACCTGTGTGATGTTTTTCATGATCAGACTGAGATTGTGCATTTTTTGGCAAGAATACCACAGAAGTGTTGTGTTTTTCTCAGTGCATTATGTCAGAGAATATGAGATTTTGATTTGTCTCATTGCTGGTGTTTTATTAATCTTGATCACTTGGTAAAAGTATTATCTGCTGAGTTTCTCTACTATAAAGAGAAACTCAGCAGATTTACTGAGTTTACTGTATTTCTCTTCATAATTGATAAATACCTTTGGGGTAATACTGTGAAATTATGGTGCTATCCTGTTTCTCCTCAAGCTTTTGCCCTTTCATATAGATATCCATAGGTGGATAGCATATTTCAAACTTATAAATATTGCTCTGACACATTTATTGAGTAACATGTAAGACTTCTCATTTTGAGTGAGGCCAGAGAAGAAAGACCACTGTAACAGATAAAAGTAGCCATGCCACGTGAGGCATATAACCTGTTAGTACTATGGTACTAGAGGCATCTGTGGTAGAGAAAAATGACAAATGGGGCCCCTGGCAAGCCTCAATAGGAGAAATACAGCACAAACTTCTAAGGTTATAGAGCTAGGCCATGCCATCTGCAACAGAAAAATGATATATTATTTGAAAAGCAGCTCATGACATACTACAGGGCCATGGAAGAAACTGAGTATCTGACTGTGAAAAATCAAGTAACCTTCATATACCAATTACTATGAGACCCACCAAGATGTAAGGTGAGGCAGGCTGACCAGCAACTTATCTTGAGATGGATATTGTACATCTTGGAATAAAATTGAGCAGGCTAGAGATTATAGTAATCTGCACAAAAAGGTGGCTCAGATACTCATGTCACCAATTGTATGATACCACTCTCTCAGCTCACACTTATGACATTATGAACTATGACCAAATGACAGAGAAGAAAAAAGCCCAAACTTAACTCATGAATGGGCCAACTTGATATATGGGTGCAAGTTGGAAATGGGCTGTTCCTCCGACAACATTCTGGTAAAGGATGGTCCTGGAAGACAGTGGTGAAGGGAAATCCCACCAATTGGGAGAGCATTAGAAAGTGCACCTGGGCGTCCACTTTATGTGGAGAGACAAATGGTGTTAAGTATACATAGACTCATGGGCAGTAATTAATGACTTAGCTGGCTGGCCCAAGGCCTGTAATAAATGAAATTATAAATTCAAGCAGAAGATTTGGAGAAGAGATATGTGTCTGGACCTACGGGAAAGTGTGAGCATCATTATATTACTTGCTAATGCCACTCTAGAAGAGGCACTAAACAAGCAAGTGAGAGGAATGACTCCACTAGCTGATGTCAGTCAGCTTATGTCCTCAGTTGTCGTAGTGCTAGCAAAAGGGCTTAATAAATATTGTAACCATGACTGTAGAGATAGAGGCTGTGCATTGACTCAACAGCTTGGGCTTCCTCTCACCAGGCTGGTCTAAATATTGCTGTTGATGAATGTTTGACCTGCCAGGAACAGAGACCAAAGATGAACCCCCATTTGGGTAACATGTTTTGAGGAAACCAGCCAACTGTATATTAGCAAGCAGATTACATCAAATCTCTGTGACTCCAAAAATCACAATATTCCTATTCCTGCTGTACCAAATTACAGCAAATATAGATCTTAGAATAGCACAAATTTATTTTCTTACAGTCTTGAGGTCAGAGGTTGAAAATGGATCTCATTGGGATAAAATCATATAGAATGGTGTAGGGCTGTGTTCCTTCTGGAGATTCCAAGGAAGAATCTGTTTTCCTGTCTTTTTCAGCTTCTAGAGACTGCCTACATTTCTTGCTCCATACTTCTTTCATCTTCAAAGTGAGAATCGCTACATCATCTGCTTCCGTAGTCACATCTCTTTCTCAGACTTTCACTATTCTGCCCTTTATCTTTCATCTTTTAAGAACCCTTGTAATACATTGTGCCCATTTGGATAATCCAGGATAATTTCCTTACTTTATGATCCTTGATTGAATTACATCTGCAGAGCCAAGTAAGGTAACATATTCACAGGTTCTGGGGATTAAGATATGAACATCTTTGGTGTGGGGGGCATTATTCTTCTGCCACAACAGGATTGACATATATTCTGTGTATGGGTTAGTCTTTCTTACCTGCAATACTTAAGACAACACCACTTTCCAAGGACTCAGCATACTAAACCACTGACATGGGATTTTGCATAACATTGTTTCAGATCAAGGTACCCACCTTGCAGCAAAAGAAGTGTGGCAGTGGGTATCTGAACAGAGGGTTCACACATGCTACCATGCATTGCACTATCTAAAGCTGCTGTCCCGATGTAATGATAAAATGACCTCCTGAAGGAGTAGGTGAAGCTCTAACTTGGAGATGACACAGAGCAAAGATGGGGCTCTGTCCTTCACAGGGCAGTGTTCAACTTAGCCAAAGCTATTTTATGATGCTGTATCACCAATGGATAGAATATATGAGTCTGGGAACTCAGGGAGTGATTACACTCACTATTGTTTCCTCTCCCTGCTAATTTAAGCTCCGTGGATCTAGAATTTCTGGTTCCCAAAGAAAAGAGGGTTCCATCAAGTGTCATAGTAAGAGTCACACTAAATCAAAAGTGATGACTGTTATTTGCACTTTGGGATTTGGTGCAATTAGACCAAGAAGTAAAGAAAGGAGATGCCATAGGCATGGGTGACTGACCCTGCTCATATGGAAGTGGAGGTGTTGATTCATAAAGAGAGCAAAGAGGGGTGTCTGTAGCACTTAAGTGATCCACTGGTGGACTCGTGGTACTTTCAGGCCCAGTTACATTCTAAACGTACAGATACATCAACCATGGAGTTTTGGGGCATCATAAATGGGAGCTCAGATCTCTTGGGGGTGAGGGCTTAAGTAAACACAGAAGGCAAGACGCCTAGACCAACAGGAGTGCTAGCTGAGGAGGAGGGAATCTAGAATGAATGATGAAGGAGGAACGTGAAGAGTAATAGCACTTATGGCCTCAGGACCTTCTGTAGCAGTGAAGTTTGTAGTTTGTCTCAGTATCTCTCCTCTCGAAAATTGTCCCAGAAACTGTGACCAACAAATATGGCAAAGAAGCTGCTCCTGGATGGAGTGAACTTAATGGAAAAATGATTCTGAGTGGTAGAAGTGGTGAGCGATAGCTGAAGCTGTTGGTGCCCCACCCTGATACCCCCTGAACAGCCAGTATCCCTCCCCCCAATTCCCTACAGTTGTGTTGATAGATGACAACTCACAGCTGTCCCTTTTACTAGAGATTTGCCATCAGCCAAGTGGGAGTGACCTTGCACAGGAGACAGTGCTGCCCAGCCATACACCCCTGGAGGCAGAGCTTGGCCTATGACTGTCTGACATGGGATATAAAAGACTGGCCTCCTTCTCTCAAAATGGGAACGATTCTGTGGTCTGATCTTTCTACCAAAGCTTGCCCACGTGACCAGACTGAAATGAGTCTCCATCTGAAACTACATCCTTGCTTCCTTCCCCCCTGCTTTATCTCGCTTCCATCACCCATTTCTCTTGAAAGAGATCCCCAATAAATTACTTAAATAAGAATCCGCATGTTAGCTTCTGCTTCTAGGGAACCTGAACTAAGACATTCTCCATCAGATCATCTATTTAGAAAAACGCATATGTTTATATTTAACATACACATATGTTAAACAAAATATGTTTGTAAATCTTGTGCTTCCCACTTGCCCACTTACCAGTCCTGGCAGGCAAAATATCTACTTCATTATCTTTGTAGTTTTTTATATAGTTCTTTGCATAATACTGTAAACATAGTAGGCCTTCACCAAACGCTTCTGGATGGAAAGGCAGGAGCTAGCTAAGCGTGTGATGAATTTTTCTCAGCAAGGCATTCACTTAATAAAAGTTCTGAACTATATTTTCCATAAATGCATTTTTAATGTATTTTGTAGTGGAAAGTTGGCTAATAAAAGACGAGCTCAAAGATATAGCACTAAACCCTCATGGTCTTAATTCCTTACTGAGCAGCATCATTTTTTATTGTTGTTTCCAAAATGAGATCATCTTTCTCTTCTCTCACATTAACTAGGTTTGTTCAAAGATCTGACATTAATGTCATCAGTCTGGGCTATTGCAAGAGTTCTGCTAACTGAGTTTTAAAATATAGCCATTAGCATGCCAGTGAGAAAGATTTGATCTCATCAAGCTATAAATCACTTGTTTTCATGAGAAGATTGGAAATATGACAGGCAGCTGTGCTTTATCAACGTTTTCATTTATACATATCTTCTTCCCACTTCAAAGTTTGCAGAGGCGAAGTGAGATAATGTGATTAGGTAGCCAAGCATATTCAGTGTTCTGAGAATTAGGTCACTGTTGAGATTAACTGGTGGATTAAAAGGGTTTAGAAAAGTGGTAAATTTTTGATTTGCATATTTTTCTAAAGAGTCTTGGCTCTTGTCAAGCCTGCCTCCCACCTTTTACAGAGCAGCAAGCCAAAACACTACATCTAGCAATTTAGTAGTTGCAAATTACTCCTGCCTCTTTTTTTTTTTTTGACCTAGAGCAAATTATCTGTATTTCCACACTAGATTTATTTTCCATAATCCATCAACTGCATTGCTTTGGGGGCACTGAAAATGAGACAGGAGAGTGCTAATGTGACAGATGAGGACTGAAATAATTAAATAGTGCTCAGCATAAGACTACTATACATCTCTTTGACCAGCCATCCTTTGAAAATGCCTTAAATGCCAATTAAATAAAGACTACTTAGTGATGAACATTGTTCAATGCCACTCTTCCTTTTGGCAATTTTGACCTCTTCAATGGCATTTTCAAAATGATAAATTAATAGCCTTCTCCTATAAGGGTGAACATAATTTATTCTATTTGGTTCTTTAGTTTCCTGGCTAGCACTTTATTGTATGAACAGTATATATATATATATACTCTCTACATATATATATATATATATATA
>NW_007730349.1:172385-197450 GCF_000696425.1 Galeopterus variegatus
TATATATATATATATATATATATATATATATGTAGAGATTTTATAAACAACTCTTTTTAAAAATATGAAATATGCAAAAAATTGAAAAAAATATTTTTCTCACTTATTCATTCATTCAAGAAATCAGCTCACATGAAGTGAGGAGAGAAACACATAAACAAATGATTATAATAGGTTGAGCCCCATGTAGCAATAGATATATATGTTCATGGTGCACATTTGGAACTACAAAGAAAGGACATCTGACCCAAAGGGATGATACCGGGAAAGTCTTCCTGGCAGAAATGATGCCAGTAGCTGTGTCTTGGTGAATGAATTAGAGTTGGCCAGGTGAAAGGTAAGATGAAGAGGAGCCTAGGTAGGGTGAGGTATGGGGAGATGAATGAAAGACATTTTAAGAAGGAAAAACACATATGAAATCAGTGGGGCAGGACTAGATGAAGACATTTAGAAGAAAATTTAAAATAAAACATTATTTTTTGAAATGACACAAGATATATGTGATGCTGAAATTAAAATAGCTTTTTTTCTAGATTTTCTGTTGACAACATTTCTGGATACATTTATCCCAACCGATCTTTGATCACTTGGGGGAAGAGGGGTGGGATGGTTGTGAGTTTGCTTTTTTTCCTGGTACCCTAAATTTGGCATTCGGGGCAAATTTTCTAGGGCAGTAATCCAGCAAGGCCTAAAGGTAGAAGGCAGATAACATGGTGTAGATGGAAAGTGAGGCTAATGTAAAGCAAGTTTGGCAAGTTCACATCATAAATCCATCCCTCCTATTATGCCAAGCTATTTGACCTTTACTGATAACAATAGGAAGTCAGTGAAAATTTCAGAATTTTAAGCAGGAAAAGGATATGAGCTACTGATATAATGTCCTGGTGCTCTACTTATTTAATGCTTATCAAGTTCTAAGCCATAGGTATGTATGCTGAGAAGGAAGAATATATCTTCTAAGTCATTATTTTCATGACCATATATCTTACTACAGGAAAACGTTTCCATTTTTATTATTTTGATCATAATGCTTGCTATGGGTCAAGTGTGTCCTCCAAAAGTTCATGTGATCAAGTTCAAAACTTGATCCCCACTGTAACAGTATTAAGAGGGTGGAAAAATCTGCTTATGATATTTGAAAGGTGGGGCTTTTCAGATGTGATTGGATCATGAGGACGGTGCCCTTGTGAATGGATTAATCCATTCATGGAGTAATGAGTTATTACAGGTGTGGACTGGTGGCTTTATAAGAAGCACACGAGAGAGCTCATGCTATTCTTATGCCATATGATACCTTGCAGTACCATGGGACTCTGTAGAGTTTTCCCACCCAGCAAAAGATGTGTTCCCTGGATCTTGGATTCCTCAGCCTCCAAAACTGTGAGAAATAGATTTCATTTTTCTTTTTAAATTATCCAGTTTCAGGTATTCTGTAACAAGAAGGAGAACACAAACTAATACAATGTTTTTCCTTCTCTAATGAAGTATGTTTTCCATTAATATAAAGGATACCAAAGGCAGTTTCCTATGAATGGTCAATAAAAATGAATAAATCAAGAAATATTTATTCAAAGTCTGCAGTGTGCCCAGTACTGTGCTTTCTTCTGGTAAATGTCAGTGAATATATTGTGAAACACCTGTTATAAAGAATTTAACACAAATACTAGTATTTTATAAGCTAAAAACAAAATCTGAACCCATGTGGTTTATCTCACTAAGTAATTGATTGATCTTAAATTAAACAACAATTTCATAATGTTTTATTTTCTAAAATCCTACCCAAATCATTGTAACTTTGATATATGTTCAAATGTATTGTTTGTACTTATTATTTTAAATTTTGAAATACCTATAACACCCTGAAAACAAAAGCTATAATACTACTTTATTGAATCTTCTAACTAATTTTCCAGAAATATCCATCAGCAAAACAACCACTTCATTTTTAAAAGATCACATAACTGACCAGTCAAATTATTTTTTCACATAAACAGACTGTGGCTGAGGTGGGAGAGTAAAACTTTTCAGCACCATCATCAAGGTCAAAACATCAGTACTTAATTACAAAGCAGAAGGAATCGATCCCATGGCCCTATTACATCTATAAACTTTACCATTTACACTTAGCAACTATGCATAGACTTTCTCTGTATATAGTTACAATATGTTATTTAAAAAATTACAGAAGACATACAGTCTAGTTTTAAAAACTGAAATTGTATTAAGAGGGTATAAGGTAAAAAATAAAATTCCTCGTCTTTTTTTATCATTTTTCAAAAACTAGAGATGACCATTCTTACCTGTCTAGTGTGATTATTCCTAGCTTTTATTCTCTACTTTTGCAAATAAATGCAGTCACAATATTTTAAGCAAATGAGATCATGCCAAGCATTTTGTTGTTCTTGTGTGTGTGTGTGTGGTTTTTTCTGATATCTTGCTTTTATTCACTCAACATGCACTTACAATCCTTTCATGTCATTACCAATAGGTCTACCTTTTCCACTGAAATGATTGCATAGCGTTTGAGTCTTCATGATTGCAAAGCATTAAATTAGTCTTGGGCCGGCCCCTTGGTTCACTTGGGAGAGTGCAGTGCTGGTAGCACTGAGGCCACGGGTTCAGATCCTATATAGGGATGGCTGGTGCTCACTGACTGAGCATGGTGCAGACAGCACCATGCTGAGGGTTGCAATCCCCTTACCAGTCCAAAAAAAAAAAATTATGTTAGTCTTTCCTGTTTAATCTTTCATATGAATTTTAAGTTAATTTCATCATATCCCCTTCATTTGTTATACTTTTAGTTGAAATCATAAAGTTTTAATTAATTTGGAAAAATTGCTATGTCAGCAGTATTGATTCTTCCTATCTAGGAACATGTCCCTTTTTGAAGTATTTTTTTTGTCAGTGAATTTTATTTTTTATTCAATTTAATTTTTTAATTTTAACTTCTCAATATACATTGTAGTTGATTTTTGTGTCCTTTTACCCATTCCTCTTTCCCCACTCTCTCTCCCCTCTACCCCAGCCCCTACATCATATCTGATCACTTGTTTTAACAAGTTCAAGGTATTGTTGTGATTGTTGTGTCTTCTCTCCCCCCCTTTTATTTGTTTGTATATTTATGTATTTATTTATTTTTAGCTCCCACAAATAAGTGAGAACATGTGGTATTTCTCTTTCTGTGCCCAACTTGTTTCACTTAATATAATTTTCTCTAAGTCCATCCATGTAGTTGTGAATGGTAGTACTTCATTCTTTTTTATAGCACAGTAGTATTCCATTCTGTAGATGTACCACAGTTTCCTTATCCACTCATCTGATGATGGACATTTGAGCTGGTTCCAACTCTTGGCTATTGTAAATAGTGAAGCAAAAAACACTGGAGTTCAGATATCCCTTCAACATGCTGATTTCCATTCCTCTGGGCATATTCCCAGCAGTGGAATAGCTGGGTTATATGGTAGATCTATCTGTAATTGTTTGAGGAACCTCCATACCATTTTACATAGAGGCTGCACCATTTTGCTGTCCCGCCAACAGTGGATGAGAGTTCCTTTTTCTCTGCAACCTTGCCAGCATTTATCATGCTCAGTCTTTTGGGTATTAGCCATCCTAAATGGAGTGAGATGGTATCTCAGAATGGTCTTCATTTGCATTTCCCAGATGCTGAGTGATGTTGAGCATATACATATGTCTTTTGGCCATTCATAGATCTTCCTTTGAGAAATGCCTATTCAGCTCCTTTGCCCATTTATTTAATTGAGTTATTTGGTTTTTTGCAGTAAAGTTGTTTGAGTTCTTTGTATATTCTGGATATTAATCCCTTGTCAGATATATATTTTGCAAATATTTTCTCCCACTATGTTGGTTGTCTTTTCATTCTGTTGATTGTTTCTTTTGCTGTGCAGAAGCTTTTTAGTTAGATATAATCCCATTTATTTATTTTTCCTTTGGTTGCCTGTGCTTTTGGGGTCATATTCATGAAGACTGTACCCAGTCCTACTTCCTGGAATGTTTCCCCTATATTTCCTTTAAGGAGTTTTAATGTTTCAGGTTGTATATTTAATTCTTTAATCCATTTTGAGTTGATTTTGGTATATGGTGAGAGGTACAGGTCTAGTTTCATTTTCCTAAATATGAATATCCAGTTTTCTCAGCACCATTTCCTGAAGAGGCAGTCTCTTCCCTAGTGTGTAGACTTGGTGCCTTTATCAAAGTTCAGATAGCTGCAAAAGCAGTACTAAAAGGGAAATGTATCACATTCAATGCTTACTTCAGAAGAGAAGGTTTGGTAGAACTCTGCAGTGAACCCATCTGATCCTGGACTATTCTTTGTTGGGAGCCTTCTGATAACAGCTTCAGTCTCTTTTATTGTTATTGGTCTGTTCAGATTTTCTACCTCTTCTTGGCTCAGTTTTGGTAGTTTGTATGTGTCCAGAAATTTATCCATTTCCTCCAGATTTTCAAATTTGTTGGCATATAGTTGTTTATAGTAGTCTCTAACGATTCCTTGTATTTCTGAGGTATCAGTTGTAATATCATCTTTTTCATTTCTAATTTTTGTTATTTGGGTTTTCTCTCTTCTTTTCTTAGTTAGCCTTGCTAAAGGTTGGTCAATTTTATTTATCTTTTCAAAAAAACAACTTTTTGTTTCATTGATCTTTTGTATCATTTTCAGGTTTCTATTTCATTTAGTTCTGCTCTGATGTTAATTATTTTTCTGTCTACTGTCTTTGCATTTGAATTGTTCTTGTCTTTCTAGTTCTTTAAGATGAAGTGTTAGGTTGTTTATTTGCAATTTTTCCATTCTTCTGAAGTAAGCATTTAATGTGATTTATTTCCTTTTTAGTACTGCTTTTGCAGTATCCCACAGGTTCTGGTATGATGTGTCATTATTTTCATTACTTTCAAGAAATTTTTTGACTTCCTGTTTAATTTCTTCTTGGACTCATATGTCATTAAGTAGAATGTTATTTAATTTCCATGTGTTTGTATAATGTCCAGAGTTTCATTTGTTAAAGATTTCTAATTTTAATCCGTTGTGATCTGAGAAAATGCATGGGATAATTCCAGTTGTTTTTTTTTTTAACTTGTTGAGACTTACTTTGTGACCTAATATTGTCTATCCTGGAGAATGTTCCATCTGCTGATGAGAAGAATGAATATTCTGAGGCTGTTGGATAGAATGTTCTGTAGATATCTGCAAAGTCCAATTCGTCCAATGTGTTGCTTAGATCTTATATTTCTCTATTGATTTTTTGCCTAGATGATCTGTCCAATTTGAGAGTGGGGTGTTCAGGTCCCCCACTATTATGGTGTTAGAGTCTATCTCGTTCTTTATATCTAATAGTGTTTGCTTTATAAATCTGGCTGCTCCAATGTGGGGTGCATACAGATTTATGATTCTTATGTCTTCTTGGTGGATAGATCATTTTATCATTATATAGTGGCCCTCTTTATCTCTTTTTATGGTTTTTGGTTTAAAGTCTATTTTATCAGATATACGAATAGCTACTCTGGCTTGTTTTTCATTTCTACTTGCCTGGTATATCTTTTTCCATCCTTTCACTCTTAGTCTATGTGTGTCTTTATAGGTGAGGTGAGTCTCTTGAAGGCAGCATATTCTTGGGTCCATCTTTTTAATCCAGTCAGTCTGTGTCTTTTGAGTGGGGAATTTAATCCTTTTACATTTAGAATTATTATTGAAAGGTGTTGATTTACTCCAAGCATTTTATTGTTTTTTGTTTAGATGTCTTAAGTATCTTTTGTTCCTTTCTTTCTGATTTTCTGTTTGTCTTCTGTGTTTTTTGGTTTCTTGGAGTGGTATATAAACTATTTTTTCTCTTTATTGTTAGTGTTTTTGTTTTGCTGGTAGGTTTTGTTCTTTCTTGAGTTATTCATGATGTTTGTTTTTCAGGTATCAAACCCAGTACTCCCTTGAGAATTTCTTGTAAGGTTGCTCATGTGGTAGTGAACTCCCACAGTTTTTGTTTGTCCTAGAAATAAAATATACTATTTGTCTTTCATTTCGGAAGGATAGCCTTACTGTGTAAAGTATTCTTGGCTGGCAATTTTTTTCCTTTAGTGTTTTGAATATATCATCCCATTCTTTTTTGGCTTTTAGGGTTTCTGATGAAAAGTCTGATGTTACCCTGATTGGGGCTCCCTTATAGGAGACTTGCCACTTCTCTCTTGCAGCTTTTAAGATTCTCTCTTTGTCTTTGAGCTTTACCAGTATGACTATAACATATCTTGGAGAGGATCGTTTTGGGTTGAGTATGTTTGCATATCTTTTGGCCTCCGGAATCTGAAGATCTGTGACTTTTCCTATACCTGGGAAGTTTTCTGCTATTACTTCATTGAATATATTTTCAATGCCATTTCCTTTTTCCTCTCCTTCTGGAATATCCATGATTCAGATAATTGAGTGCTTAAGGTTGTCTGTTATCTCTCTTAGATTTTATTCAATTTTTTAAAATTCTTTTTTCTTCCTTCTGGTCCACCTGTTTGAATTCAAACAGCCTCTCTTCAAGGTCAGAAATTCTCCTTTTGCTTGTTCTAGCCTGCTGGTTAGACTCTCTTGTATTTTTTATTTCATTGAATGAATCCTTCAGCTCCACAAGCTCTGCTACATTCTTTTTCAGGGCATTGATTTCTGTGTACATTTCTTCTTTCGGCTCCTGTATATTTTCTCAGATTTCATTGTGTTGTCTAACTAAGTTTTCTTGTATCTCTTTTAGTTTCCTTAGAATTGTTGCTCAAAATTCTGTCCCAGGACAGTGCCCACTTCCCAGAGAGGCCTGAGAGCCATTGGGCCCACAAACCCTAAGTCAGCCATGCCAAAACAGGCAGAGGCCACAGGATCTCCCAGCCCAGTCCAGTCCCTGCTGCCCAGAGAGGCCCGAAGCTGCTGAGCCCACATGCTCTGAGCCAACCATGCCAGAACAGGCAGGTTCCATGGGACCCCCAGGCCAGGTTATTCCCTGCTACCCAGAATTGGCAGTCCCTTCAGAATCCAGGCCAGACATCAGGGTGGAATGAGTGGACAGTGATACCTCCTGCCACAATGAATAAACACCAAAGGAAAGATACCAGAAATATGAAAAATTGAGAAAGTACATCGCCACCAAAGGAAAATAATAATTCTCAAGCTCTATATCCTATAGAACAAGACTGGTTTTTAGAAGTATTTTAAGTTTAATCTAATCTTATGAACTAAATGGGGTATTTCATTGAAGGAACTGTCCATATGCTATTTGCTTAACTAGATACATTATTCACTGAAATTAAGTGAATAAAGGCAGGACGAGTGGCAATAGAAAACAATTTTGTTAAAAGTTCTGCCTCTCGTACTGGACATAGTTGTAGATAAGACTCCATTATTACATAGAGATCTAAGCCTTCTCTCAAATTATAACACATAGAATATGCTGAAAAAATAGTCACGTACTTACATATCACATATTTCAGGTTTTATATTATAATTTAACTAGAAAGGGAAACTTTTATTATTAATAAAAGTCCTTATCTTTTGTAGTTAGTAGAAAAATCATAATCATATCATAAACTCATGCACAGCTACTTGATTACATATCTTACAGAAAAGTTTGCTGATTCACACACTCATAGGGTTGGAATTATGGATTTGCCTTCTTTGGAAGGAAATGTTATTACGAACCTCTGTGTCTGCAATTGAATAGTACGTAAGTTATACTTTATTTTACTAATGGGTTTTTATTTAAAATAACCAAATGATAATATTTTATTTTATTTGTAAACAAAAATCAATAGAAATGATGATCACTTAGGCTTCCAGATTTGAACTTCTCTATTAAAGCTATCATACTATATGACTGCAGGCTAATGTCCACAGAGAGATAGAGAAGCAAAGTCATGCTGAGAGGGGTTATATTTCTACTACAAAATATAATAATTTGTTAACCTTAAGGGATTTACCAAAATCTTCACTGGAGTAAAATCTAAAATAATGATAAGGATTATGATCATGATCATCATCATCCTGTTTTCAGAACAAGAGACCAAATTACTGATACTCCAGGCTAGGAAAATTGGGATTCTCAGTTTGTAAAGCACACAAGCTACAAGGTAAGTCTAGACTTTTATATTATACAAATAAATGTTACAATTTATGGTTACTATTTCCTATTTCTTACATTTCCAAAGTGTCTGCATTATTGGGTTGTACATGAACAAGCTAATTTAGCAAAAACTATATTTAAAATGTTAGAGTTTGAAAGACAAATACACATAAATTCATATACAATGTTTTTATGATAGATACAAGTATTCATTTTCATATTTATTTTAATTTTTTAATTTTTTTATTGAAGCATAATTGGTTGTATGTATCTTAAGGGTACAGGATCAAATATCAATACCTGTGTGTAATATGTGATGCTCAAATCAAAATAATTACTATATTTATCATTACACAATGTAATGATTTTTTGTGGCCATTTCCAATTTTTTGCTAACCCCCTCTCCCCCTCCCCTTTTCCCTCCTCTGGCAGCCTCAGTTTAGTTTGTGATCATTGCATCTTTCTTTCTTTTTTTATTTGTTTTTTTGTTTTTTAGCTCCCACTTATGAGTGAAGAAATATGGTATTTCACTTTCTCTGACTGGCTTCTTTCATTTAACATATTTTCTCTAAGTTCATCCATGTTGCTGTGAATGGCAGAATTTCATTCTTTTTTATGGTGAAGTAGTATTCCATTGCATATCTTTACTACGTTTTCCTTATCCAGTCATTTGTCGATGGGAATTTAGGTTGGTTCCAACTCTTAGCTATTGTAAACAGAACTGTGGTAAACATGGGAGTGTAGGTACCTCTTTGACATAATGATTTCCATCCCTTTGGGTATGCACACAGCAGTGGTATTGCTGGATTGTATGACAGTTCAATCTACAGTTGTTTGAGAAACCTCCATCCTGTTTTCCATAATGACTGCACTAATTTACAGTCATATCAACAGTGTAGAAGACTTTCCCTTTCTCTGCATCCTTGCCAGCATTTGTTATTCTGTCTTTTTGAGAATGGCCAGTCTATTTGGAGTAAGATGATATCTCAGTGTGGTTTTAATTTGTATTTCTTTGATACTTAGTAAGATTGAACATTTTTACATGTGTCTATTGGTCATTTGTATATATTCCTTTGAGAAATGACTATTTAGCTCCTCTGCCCATTTTTTAATTGGCTTACTAGTTTTTTTACTGTTAGATTGTTTGAGTGCCTTGTATATTCTGGATATTAATCCCTTGATGGGTACATAAATTGCAAATATTTTCTTCCATTTTGTTGGCTGACTTTTAACTCTGTTAATTGTTTCTTTTGCTGTGCATAAACTTTTTAAGTTGACATAATCTCATTAGTTTATTTTTCTTTTGTTGCCTGTGCTTTTGGGGTCTTATTCATAAAGTCTTTGCCAAGCCCTGCTTCCTGAAGTGTTTCCCTTATGTTTTCATTTAGGAGTTTCATAGTTTCAGGTCTTATATTTAAGTCTTTAATCCATTTTGAGTTGATTTTGGTATGTGGCAAGAGGTACGGGTCTAGTATAATTCTACTACATATGGATGTCCACTTTTCCCAGTACCATTTATTGAAGAAGAAGTCTGTTCTTCAATATATGTTCTTGTTGCCTTTGTCAAAGATCAGTTTGCTGTAAGTATGTGGGTTGATTTCTGAGTTCTCTATTCTGTTCCATTGGTCCAAGTGTCTTTTTATACCAGTACCATGTTGTTTTGGTTACTAGAGCTTCATAATATAATTTGAAGTCAGGTAGTGTTATGACTCTGGCTTTATTTTTTTTCCCTCAGGATTGCTTTGCTATTCAGGGTGTTTTGTTGTTTAATACGAATGTTAGGATTGTTTTTTTTCTAATTATGTAAAGAATATCATTGGTTTTTTGATGGGGATTGAATTGAATCTGTAAATCGCTTTGGGTAGTATGGAAATCTTAATGGAAAAAGACTATTTCTTTTACGATAACAAAGATGGCTTATAGCTCATGAAGTCAAATAGATCTTTTTATGGTTGTAGATATTCAGGTATTCAGTGCTACCCAAATAACCATAGTCAAAGTACTAACTTATTATAGAAATGGAAAACACAGACCAATCATTCATACATTTATTCATTTATTAGACATTCATTCAACAAACATATTTACTCCTTTTAGTATACTGCATGTTATTTTGAATTATTTACCTTAGAATCAAACTATTCAAGATTTCCAAATCTCAAGTTTCTCTTTAACTCCCTTCCTGGTTATAACAGCTCTCCTTTGCCATCTTTCCATTCTGGCATTACTTTTATAACATTTTACTTGCCAAGATGCATCTTCATTAATCTAATTAATCTCTCAGTGCCCCCAAAGAGACCACAAGTACAATCTGACCCTCTAGAAGGACTCCTCACAATTCACACAGATTGTCCCCACCTCTTCGCAAATTCTCCTTCATGCATAATATCCAGCTGCCATAAAGTAGAGACAAATTGTTGTGCCCCCTGCTTCTGGAGTGTTCTATTCCTATTTTAAGATTCTCACCTGTGGTTTGGTTATTCCAGAAAGTTTTCTATTCTACAGATCTGATATATACTGTCCTTAGTGAGGCAGTAGCTTCAAAGCATCCAAAGTATTTTTTAATAAGAAAAAAAGTGGTGTGAATGAATGAGTGCTGTTTGAGAAGCTTAAAATGTTCACTAAAAAGAATCATGATTGTCATGCTGAGATAGAAGATTTGATGTTTAGTTTTCTTCTGTTTTAGGCCTTCATGTTTTCTATCTGACTGGTTAGGATTGAGGATTTTGGAAGTCCTGAATTTGAATAATTTCTGTTCTGCATTTACTACTTGGGACAAAATGCCAAGTGTTTCTGATTTCAGTTTTTTGCCTGTTACGTAGACTGATAATACTTTTATCGTTTTTGGAAGGAAAGCTTTGAGCACCATCTCTGGCACATGACAATATTCAGTCAGTGGCAGCTCCTATTATGGTGCTAAACAAAGAACCAAATACCAACAGCCCCAGGCTACTGAGCAGTTTCATAAGAGTCCAAGGAAGTTGGAAAGAATCCAATTTATGTCACAAAGAAAATAATGTTCTTAAATCCAGAAGAATATTTATAAATTTTTTTTTGCAATTTGTAAATTGTTTTTTGTAAATGCCTTCTAATTTGCAAGATAAAAATCCTTTCATCAGCAACTATCTGCAGACACACCCTAAGACATATAAGAAGATATGTAATGTGTATTATTTATTTTCGTTTCTTTTCTGTAGAGGCACTTTCCTGATGTGAGGTCTATGTCATTTTAGCCAAATGTAGAATTTAAGGTTGATATCAGATTTTTATGACATAGTAACTAAAATGAATTTGGAAACGAAAGAGGGTTCAAAATGTTCACATAGAATATGTGATTTGAAAGGACTGAAATACCTTCTCACTAAATTATCAAAATGAAAAGTAAAAATTATAGGTGGAAGAATAATTTTTATTAAATTAAATGTGAAATTTATGTAGAAGCATTTCTAAGTTGTTTGTACATTGTTTTGTTATTCTTTTAAATGACTCTTACAGTGCTAGAGTGATGTGTTTTTGCATCTGCATTAAGATGATTGCACTTATCACATATTGCTTTCTTTTTCAAATTTATTATTTTGAACTGCTGGTGACTTCTGGCTATTTACTCTTTTCCAGCACAGTTAGCGTTGAGACAAGATGGTGTCATTTCACATGCAAGCTCCAATACCATTTCAGGCCCTTTGACCCTTCTTCAAATAGCTAATTCCCTGGGGTGCAGAGGTGGTGGCAGAGATGGCAGCAAATGACAAGGTGCTGAAAATTCTATTGCCTTCATTAGCTACTTAGCTGTCAGGGTCTTATTTCTATCCAGGACTGACTGAAGCTAGTATGATTCAAATAGATTGAAACACTTTATAACAAAAAAATTTTTAAAAATTGATTCTTTAGTGGCATTGTGATTGTGAATGTTTTTGTGATTTTAGTTTTTACTCCTGTTGCAATAAAAACCAAAACTAAAATTTCGCTTTAGTATTCAATAGCCACGTAAATATCAATATTATCCTATAGTGGTTTATAGTTAATAGTCACTTCATCTTTGCCGGAAAAATAAAAATGAACTAGTTAAAAGAAGAAGTTTTTAGTAGCCTCTGTCAAATGTATGCATCATCCCCTGTGGTCACCAGAATTCTGAAATGATTTCCAATGATCCTTGTGCTTGTAGAACCTGTGATTATTGGGAGACATCACTACTGTCATTATGTTACATTGTATGGCAAAGGAATATTGCAGATGTAATAGATTTAATTAAGGTCCCAAATCAGTTGACTTTAAAATAGGGGGATGATCCAGGTGGACCTGACCTAATCCCATTTGCCTTCTGAATATTGGTTTAGGAGGGTAGAGATGGAGGAAGTAAGAGAGTCAAAGCACAGCAGGGATTCAAGGTGCACTTGATGGCCTGAAGATGGAGGCCACATTGCAGAGAATCAATCGATGTGGGAGGCCTCTAGGAGCTGAAAGGGGCCCTTGGCTGCCAGCCAGAAAGGAAACATATACCTCAGCCTTACAAAAGGAAGGAACTGAATTCTGCCAATAACAAGAATGAGCTTGGAGGTATATTTTCCCTTAGTGCCTCTAGACAAAAAATTGGACCTGTAACATCATGATTTAGCTTTACTGTACCCTAAAAAAGAACCGGCTATGTCGTACCACACTTTGGACCTACAGAACTGCGAGCTAATAAACAGGTATTGCTTTATGTTGGTAAATTTGTGGTACTTTCTTATATAGCAATAGAAAATGAATTTTCCCTAAAGAATCTTACACAAATTTGCATTGAACATTCTAAGTTAACTACTTGTTTGGAATGTTAAAATTGCCTTTTTTCTCAGGTATAGTTGATTTTGAGAAGTACTTTTTGCTTTAATACCAGCTTTAAATATTTTAATTTTCAGCTAATGTGAGAAACTTCTCTGAAAGTTCACATGCTATTCTGTTTTATATATTCAAGCTGGGTTTAAAATGTTCATCGAAGTAAGAAGAAATATGAGCCACTGAAATTTCTCTCTGTTAAAAAAAAACCTAGATTAGAAAAGTAATAAAACTATATGGCTTGTTTGGACACATCATATTAATGCTAAATTTAATTTGGAAGAGGAGACTAAAAGCAAACAGGAATGTAATTAAAATCAATTTAGCCAAGAAGAAATCACAGGGAAGATTGTCTGGATTGAAAAAGGAATTTCATACAGGATGATGCTTTTGAAGATACTATCTATTATCTCTTAAACAGGGGAGTTTCCTGAGAGAGGCTTCAGGGGGAAACACCACTTAATTTGCAGTAGAGGTGCTCCTATTTATTTGATGTAAGAGAAGAATGGAATTCTAGGAAACTAGAGTGCTTTTTTGGTTTCAGATGAAATGAAATTTAAGAGTAATTCCTCTTTACCACTAACTAGCTAAGAACAAGCCCAGGCAATCTGCCAAGTGATGGTATAAAAGATAAGACCTACTTCTAGTTTGTTGGTTAATTTTCTCCTGGTTCAACAGTATATGCTTCTATTTTGTAGAATAAAAGGGCAGTAAAAGCATTAGTCTTTATAGTTCAGTTTTAATTTAATTAAATAAAAGAACTATGAAGAACAAACAGAAATTTTGCAGCTTCTTTTATCTAAGAACTCTGAGTTAAAACATACAGCAATTGACTAATGAGGTCAAGATTTACTTTCTGCAAATCTTATCCCTTGGGAAAATTGCAGCATGTTTCAGGGGAGCAGAAAGAGCCAAAAGGATTCTCTTAATATATAACATGAAGAAGTTGTTCAATGTATTACACTAATCATCTTGGAATGTGTATCAGAAAACTAGTTTAAGGATAGTTTCTACAGAAAGGATCTTTCTTGAGAAAGAGTCATTCTAATTTTTAGATCTATTGCTCTGAATGCTAATACTGCATTTACTTAGAAACTTATAGTTCTACATTTTATTGAGAACATTATTATTTAATGTATTTCTCCCAAAGAGCAAAAGCCATTGTGATCAAAACTACCAAATATAATGACTGAGTTATACCTCTAGTAATGAGAATAGCCATATTATACATATTCTGGGTGTCAACTAGGATTCACCACAGAGATAATTCAGTATATTCAATGCTACAAAGTTCTAACTCATTATGATGATTCTTCCCTGAGGGGGTCATACCTCAGGAAGTATCATCCGTCTCTTGTTCTACCAGCTTCTATTGTTTTCAGATCTAAAACTCAAAATACTCATTCATTATTTCATCCACTAGATATTTATTAAATGCCTCATTTTGTTTTGTTTTGGTGGCTGGCCAGGACGAGGATCTGAACCCTTGACCTTGGTGTTATCAGCATCATACTCTATAGGAACTTGGAGAAAATTATATTAAGTGAAATAAGCCAGGCACAGAAAGAGAAATACCACATGTTCTCACTCGTATGTGAGAGGTAAAATACAAACAAATACATAATAATAGTAAGTTGAACTGTTAGAGGGGAGAGAATAACTGTGATTACTAGGGGTGGGAAAGGGAGAGGGGATAGTGAGAGGCTGATTAATGGACAAAAAATTACAGCTAGATAGAAAAAATAAGTTCTATTGTGTTGAGCTCTTTTACTTGCCTGTAATCCTGCCAACTGGGCCAATTGTCGAGCTAGGGCTGGGTCTGGTGCTCACAGACCCCTCAAGCCCATTGTCTAGATTGGGTCACAAACCATTTATATGCCAGACTGGGTCACCAGACCCCTCACATGCAGGTCTATGAGCTAGGTAATCAGCAAACAGGTCCTTGGAAACTGTAGGTTGGAGAGCATGACCGCATGGGCAGATGCCCAAGGCAGATGCCAGCCAAGTTGTGGCACCATGCATGCACACTAGCTCCACCCCCCACACACAATTTGCTTACAAAGAATGTGCTGCACCACCCCCAACCAGGCCTGAGCAAAGCAAAATAATCTTAAAAATATACTATGCTAGCACTAACCAAAAGAAAGGTGAAGTGATGATTTTAGTATTAGACAAAGTAGATTTCTGAATAAATAGTATTTCCAGGCATAAAGGTTATCATGTAATAATAATAAATGGTTATTGTGTCATGATACATGGTCAATTTATCAAGAAGATATAACAATTATAAACAATTTATAACCTGATGGCAGAGCTTCAAAATATTTGAAGCAAAAACTTATAGAACTGAAAGAAGAAATAGACACATTAACAATTATAGGGAAAGATTTCAACACCACTTTTTCAATAACTGACAGAACACATTGAAAGAATAAGCATAGGGAGACTTAATCACTATCAATCAACTTTACTTAATAGGCATTTATAAAATACTTCACCCCACAATAGCAGAATACACATGTCTTAGTCCATTTGGCTGCTGTAACAAAATGTCATAAACAGGATAGTGCACAAAGAACAAAAATTTATTTCTCATATTTTTGGAGTCTGGAAAGTCCAAGATCAAGGCACCAGCAGATTCTGTGCCTTGGTCAAATAAACTATCAAAAGGGAAACTAGAATAGATTTTGAACTGAATGAAATCAAACACACATATCAAAATTTGTAGAATGCAGGTAAAGCAACATTTAGAGGAAAACTGATAGCACTAAAAAATCTATTATAAAACAAGAAAGGTTAAAAATGAATGACCTCATGTTCTACATTAGGGAAATAATAAAAATAAGAACCAATAAAATGTAGAGTAGGCATAATAAATTAAATAGCAAAGATTAAAACAGACATGAATAAAATAGAAAAATATAAACAATACAAAAATCAGTAAAAGTAAAAGCTGGTTATTTGAGAAGATCAAGAGAATTGATAAACCCCTTCATCAAGACTGAAAAACAAGTCAAAGGCCAGGAGAAAATATTTGCTAGTTACATAGCTAATAAAAGAATTTTATCCAAAGTAGAAAAATGAGTCTCAAGACTCAATAAGAAAACAAACAACTCAATTAAAAATGGTCAAGTACTTAACAGATACTTCACAAAAGTATACAAAATGTATGCTGTTGGCAAACAAGTACTTGAAAAAATGCTTAACATTATTACTCATTAAGAAAACGTGAATTAAAACCACCATATGATACCAATACACACCCATTAGAATGTCTAATTGCTGACAACACCAAGTTCCAGGGTTTGATCCCTGTACTGGCCAGCCACCAAAATAAAAAAATAAATAATAATAATTTTAAAAAAAGAAGAGGAAGTGATAGAATGTCTCAAATTTTGAAAGTATCATCATTTCAATTATGTATGTGGGACATGTGGAACTGTCATACTTCACTGGAGGGAATACAAAAAAAAAAGAAGAGGAAGTGATAGAATGTCTCAAATTTTGAAAGTATGATCATTTCAATTATGTATGTGGGACATGTGGAACTGTCATACTTCACTGGAGGGAATACAAATTGTCGGAAGACCTTTGGAACATAAAATCAGCACAATAGGCAAGGACTAAATATTGCAGGAAAAGGGTTTTGGGTTACCACTTTGGTACTAATTAAAGGCAAGATGATGATGAAAATAAGTAAAGAATTAAGGTCATAAATACCATTCATTGGTTACCTGTTAAGTTTTAGAAACAAAGAATTGAGTCTTTACCCATAGTCCTTCATTTTGAAACAAGGAGCATTTATTTAAGTATAACATGTGACATGCATATAATAAAATGCGTATATCTTAAACGTGCAGATTGATGTAATTTAAATTAAACACACCTCCATAACCACCAGAAAGTTAAGAATATTACCAGCACCCCAAAGTTTCCCCTGAGCCCCTGACCAACCAATTATAATTACCCTTATGATTTCAATCACCTTAGAACAGTTTTCCTTATTTTTAAACTTTATATAAACAAAAATTTACAAACAATACTCTTTTGTGTCTGGCAATGGTACAGTTGCCTTGGAAAACAATTTGGCAGTTTCTTAAAAAATTAAGCATACACCTAGTATGTGATTCACCTTCATTCCAAGGTATTTGCTCAAAAGGAATAAGCATATTTCCATACAAACACTTTTATGCAAATGTTTTTTGCACCTTTATTTGTAAAAACCAAAGACTGGGAACAAGTCAAATGTCAGTCAACAGGTGAATCAATAATTCATAGTGCATCCATAAAATAGACTACTACTAAACAATAAAAAGAAATAAACAATTGGTACACAAAACAACATGAATGGATCATGAGTTAAAGAAGCCAGGCTAAAAGACAGCCTACTCTATGCCTCCATTTATATAAAATTCTAGAAATTGCACACTAACCTATTGTGCTATAAAGCAGATCCACAGTTGCCAAGGTGGGGATTTGAAGGAGAGATTACAAAAACAGTAATAGGAAATTATTGGAGAGTGAAGGACTCTTTCAATCTTGATTGAGGTGGTAGTTTCACAGGTTACATGTATGTTAAACTTATAAAATTATATATCAAGTGAGTGAAGTTTATTGCGTGAATTAGACTCTGGAATAGCAATGCTTCAGTTCAAATTTCTGCTCGTTTTCTATAAGCTCTGTGACCTGGGGAAATTACTTAAGCTCTTTATGTCTCAGTTTTCTGATCCTCGATATGGATAATACTCAAAGTACTTAATTAGGTTTTACTGAAGCTTAAATAAATTAGTATATGCAATCTGCTTAAAACAGTGTCTGGTAAAAAATAAGCTCTGATAAATGTTGTTTTCATTGATATCGTCATCAATGCAACAGTACCAGAAGCCTACATTCAGGAAACATAGCTCCAGGTTGGTTGGTTAGCTCAGTTGGTTAGCACAAAGTCTTGTAACGTCAAGGTCATGGGTTCAGATCCCCATACCAGCCAGCTGCCAAAAAAACGCCCCAAAATACAAACTCCAGGAAGAAGGGGTTTTCTCTTTTCTAATTGCAACGTTAATTATAACTGATCTATTTACAACATCATTTCTTCTAGACCCTGTGAATTAATTAAAATATTTTCTTACCAATGTAACACTATGATGCTTCTACTTAATTTGAACCTGAGATATTATAGAAAGTCCTTTCAGCTCTTATGCCACAAGGCAAACAGGTAAGAAAGGGGTTATGATATTGGCTAAGCTGATTATCCCTGGGGATAATGGGAAAATTAATTCAGAGATTATGGGAAAAATAGGTATACTATCAAGTGCCTTCTTCTACTACTATGCTTGATGGTGGAAGCTGTCGGAAGACCTTTGGAACATAAAATCAGCACAATAGCCAAGGACTAAATATTGCAGGAAAAGGGTTTTGGGTTACCACTTTGGTACTAATTAAAGGCAAGATGATGATGAAAATAAGTAAAGAAATAAGGTCATAAATACCATTCATTGGTTACCTGTTAAGTTTTAGAAACAAAGAATTGAGTCTNTATGGGAAAAATAGGTATACTATCAAGTGCCTTCTTCTACTACTATGCTTGATGGTGGAAGCTGTCGGAAGACCTTTGGAACATAAAATCAGCACAATAGCCAAGGACTAAATATTGCAGGAAAAGGGTTTTGGGTTACCACTTTGGTACTAATTAAAGGCAAGATGATGATGAAAATAAGTAAAGAAATAAGGTCATAAATACCATTCATTGGTTACCTGTTAAGTTTTAGAAACAAAGAATTGAGTCTTTACCCATAGTCCTTCATTTTGAAACAAGGAGCATTTATTTAAGTATAACATGTGACATGCATATAATAAAATGCGTATATCTTAAACGTGCAGATTGATGTAATTTAAATTAAACACACCTCCATAACCACCAGAAAGTTAAGAATATTACCAGCACCCCAAAGTTTCCCCTGAGCCCCTGACCAACCAATTATAATTACCCTTATGATTTCAATCACCTTAGAACAGTTTTCCTTATTTTTAAACTTTATATAAACAAAAATTTACAAACAATACTCTTTTGTGTCTGGCTTCATTGGCTCAATTATATCTGTATCTATTATTTTAGCTTCATTTCTATGGCTACTTTTCAGATTATTTATTTTTAATTTTTGACAGCTTTACTATCGTATTCCTAGATATGGTTTTCTACGTATTTATCCTGCTTAGGATTTGTAGAACTTCCCAAAACTGTGACTTGATGTGTTTTATCAGTTTTGGAAGATTTTCAGCCATTATCCTTTCTTTTACTGTTTTTGCACCATCTTTCCCCTCCTCAAACTCCTACTAATTATCTATATATTAAGCCTTAACATTGTGTGCATATATCTCTTGGGTTCTCTTCTTAATTATTACTTTTCAACATTTACTTCTTTTATCTAGAATTCTGAATATTTTTTATTGATCTTTCAGTTCACTAATCCTCTCTTCTGTTATGTTTAATCCATTGCTCTATTTTAGTTATGTTTTTAATACTATGATTTACATTTGCTTTTTAATAGATTTTAGTTCTTTGTTGAAATTCTTTATCTTTTCATACTTTTTTATTATAATAATTTTTTTTTAGAGGTCTGGATCTAATACTGCCAATATTTGGATCACTTGTTGGTCTTTTTATCTTGCTTGTTTGTTTTTTTTTTTGTCATTTGGTTGTGTTTTCTGTCATGTTTGATAACTTACTTGTTTATTGTATAGAGGTCTGGATCTAATACTGCCAATATTTGGATCACTTGTTGGTCTTTTTATCTTGCTTGTTTTTTTTTTGTCATTTGGTTGTGTTTTCTGTCATGTTTGATAACTTACTTGTTTATTGTATTCTGGACGTTATGTACAAAAAGTATAGTCCTATGATACTGCTCCTTACTTCATAAAGGATTTATTTTGTGTCTGGAAGCAAATAGATATTAATTAAGCCACAGTAATCCAGTTGAGGCTAATCTGTTTCCAGTTTGTCCCTCTCCTAGAGTGTAGCCTTTTCAAAGTTTCATCTGTACGCCTGGGGTTCTTACCAGAGCCCTTTTTCCTTGGTGAATTCTTAGCTCCAATTTTTGTCTTTCCAGCATCATGAAAAGGTTTTTAAAAAAATCTCTGCTCACTCTGCTTGTCTTTTTAGATTCTTAGCAGCTGCTTTCTGCTTTTTCTCTCAGTGTCTCACTCTGCACATTTGCAATCTAGGAGCTGGCAATTGTGTCTTCAGGGAATATTGACAGCAGAATATTGAGCTCACCTCAATGCATTTTACTTCTCTCTAAGATCTTGGCTTTTTCAAGTTCCTATAACTTTAGTTTTCATTGATGCTTTCAATCTGTTTTTTCATGCATTCATTTAACATTCATAGTCATTCTCTGTGGGAATGTTAGTTTAAACCAGTCACTCCCTATGGTGATTGGTAGATGTAATTTATACATTTATGTATTTTAGGTAATTTCCATATTTTCCTACTTGCCTCCCCATATATGGCATGTAGGGCATTTTAGTATTAGTTCTTAACTATATCGTTTAATCAAGAGCAGTGCTGTTAAATATAAATATCATATGAATCACACATGTAATTTTAAAATTTCAAGTACTCACTTTAAAAAGGTAAAAAGTAACAGGTAAAATTACATTTAAAAATATATTTCACTTAATTAAGATTAAATACATTTCAAATATTACCATTTCAACACATATATCTTTAAAATCCATTGTATATTTTATGCTTATAGTTCATTTCAACTTATACTAGTCGCATTTCAAGTGCTTAAGAGACATCCTCATATGATTGTGGCTGGCTATACCAGAAAATGAAAGTCTAGAGGGTGCAGAGTATTCAAGGGAGAGGTGACAGAGCTAGGGGACAAATGCACATTACGTGGTGATCCTGACTTGAAGACTTGAATTGTTTCCCTTTGGAAAACACATACACTTTATTTAGCTTCACAAAAAACATTTTTATCATGTTAGGTGGAAAAAAATCATGGACAGATCTTCTTAACTGCTTAGCATCAAGGGCTCTATCCTATTTTGGAGAAATAACTCAAATTTTGTGATTTATGAAAGGTAGAATTCAACTTTCCTGTACTGAATCACGAAGGATAAAAAACTCTCATTCTGAAAGTCAGGATTCAGACACTGACTCAGGCTTGGCCATTTATATGACTGTATGTCTTCCAAGAACTCAGTAAATTAAGTACAGAAATGTAGGGAAAGTTTGAAAATATTCTTGGAAATGACTTAAGAGTGAGGCAAGATAGAGTCTCAGCAGTGACCTTGTGCCTGCAGTGTCAGTCTAACCAGACAATTTCTGGGTTATCAATGTCACTGTATTATTGTTTCCTAGGCTTACTTCGTTCCTACGGGTGTTCCAGGACTTTCCATGAATCCTTGATTTCCAGGAGTTCTGTGGACCCATGATTTTAATTTTTAATACAATATAGCTGCAAAGTGCATAAATTTAGGAGCCAAATGGCCTCAGTTTGAATTCTAGCTTTCCTACTCATTAGCTTCCAGGACTTAGACACATTTCACTTTTTTATTCTCGGTTTCTTCATTTATCAAGTTGAAGTTGATAGATGATATCAATTTGAATGATAGATGTACCCACCTGGGTTGTTATGAGGCTCAATGAGATAATTCATACATAGTAAGCATACTTAATATTTGTACTTGTTATGTACTGAACATTTAGCTCCTAATAATTCAACTTTCTTACTATTCAAAAAATTATAGAAGGTCTACTGTGTCCCAGAATTCATAAAACAGCACTTATCATTTTCTTCCATTTAAAATTACCTTAATAAATAAGAAGAATTACTTCACAATCCTATCATTTTGGGGAGGAGCCTGACAAAACGACTGTAAGCCTAAAATATTTTTATGGTCTCAGGCTTTATCCTANTTTTAGTTCTTTGTTGAAATTCTTTATCTTTTCATACTTTTTTATTATAATAATTTTTTTTTTTTTAGAGGTCTGGATCTAATACTGCCAATATTTGGATCACTTGTTGGTCTTTTTATCTTGCTTGTTTGTTTTTTTTTTTGTCATTTGGTTGTGTTTTCTGTCATGTTTGATAACTTACTTGTTTATTGTATTCTGGACGTTATGTACAAAAAGTATAGTCCTATGATACTGCTCCTTACTTCATAAAGGATTTATTTTGTGTCTGGAAGCAAATAGATATTAATTAAGCCACAGTAATCCAGTTGAGGCTAATCTGTTTCCAGTTTGTCCCTCTCCTAGAGTGTAGCCTTTTCAAAGTTTCATCTGTACGCCTGGGGTTCTTACCAGAGCCCTTTTTCCTTGGTGAATTCTTAGCTCCAATTTTTGTCTTTCCAGCATCATGAAAAGGTTTTTAAAAAAATCTCTGCTCACTCTGCTTGTCTTTTTAGATTCTTAGCAGCTGCTTTCTGCTTTTTCTCTCAGTGTCTCACTCTGCACATTTGCAATCTAGGAGCTGGCAATTGTGTCTTCAGGGAATATTGACAGCAGAATATTGAGCTCACCTCAATGCATTTTACTTCTCTCTAAGATCTTGGCTTTTTCAAGTTCCTATAACTTTAGTTTTCATTGATGCTTTCAATCTGTTTTTTCATGCATTCATTTAACATTCATAGTCATTCTCTGTGGGAATGTTAGTTTAAACCAGTCACTCCCTATGGTGATTGGTAGATGTAATTTATACATTTATGTATTTTAGGTAATTTCCATATTTTCCTACTTGCCTCCCCATATATGGCATGTAGGGCATTTTAGTATTAGTTCTTAACTATATCGTTTAATCAAGAGCAGTGCTGTTAAATATAAATATCATATGAATCACACATGTAATTTTAAAATTTCAAGTACTCACTTTAAAAAGGTAAAAAGTAACAGGTAAAATTACATTTAAAAATATATTTCACTTAATTAAGATTAAATACATTTCAAATATTACCATTTCAACACATATATCTTTAAAATCCATTGTATATTTTATGCTTATAGTTCATTTCAACTTATACTAGTCGCATTTCAAGTGCTTAAGAGACATCCTCATATGATTGTGGCTGGCTATACCAGAAAATGAAAGTCTAGAGGGTGCAGAGTATTCAAGGGAGAGGTGACAGAGCTAGGGGACAAATGCACATTACGTGGTGATCCTGACTTGAAGACTTGAATTGTTTCCCTTTGGAAAACACATACACTTTATTTAGCTTCACAAAAAACATTTTTATCATGTTAGGTGGAAAAAAATCATGGACAGATCTTCTTAACTGCTTAGCATCAAGGGCTCTATCCTATTTTGGAGAAATAACTCAAATTTTGTGATTTATGAAAGGTAGAATTCAACTTTCCTGTACTGAATCACGAAGGATAAAAAACTCTCATTCTGAAAGTCAGGATTCAGACACTGACTCAGGCTTGGCCATTTATATGACTGTATGTCTTCCAAGAACTCAGTAAATTAAGTACAGAAATGTAGGGAAAGTTTGAAAATATTCTTGGAAATGACTTAAGAGTGAGGCAAGATAGAGTCTCAGCAGTGACCTTGTGCCTGCAGTGTCAGTCTAACCAGACAATTTCTGGGTTATCAATGTCACTGTATTATTGTTTCCTAGGCTTACTTCGTTCCTACGGGTGTTCCAGGACTTTCCATGAATCCTTGATTTCCAGGAGTTCTGTGGACCCATGATTTTAATTTTTAATACAATATAGCTGCAAAGTGCATAAATTTAGGAGCCAAATGGCCTCAGTTTGAATTCTAGCTTTCCTACTCATTAGCTTCCAGGACTTAGACACATTTCACTTTTTTATTCTCGGTTTCTTCATTTATCAAGTTGAAGTTGATAGATGATATCAATTTGAATGATAGATGTACCCACCTGGGTTGTTATGAGGCTCAATGAGATAATTCATACATAGTAAGCATACTTAATATTTGTACTTGTTATGTACTGAACATTTAGCTCCTAATAATTCAACTTTCTTACTATTCAAAAAATTATAGAAGGTCTACTGTGTCCCAGAATTCATAAAACAGCACTTATCATTTTCTTCCATTTAAAATTACCTTAATAAATAAGAAGAATTACTTCACAATCCTATCATTTTGGGGAGGAGCCTGACAAAACGACTGTAAGCCTAAAATATTTTTATGGTCTCAGGCTTTATCCTATATTGTACTCCAAAAATAAATGTTTGAAATGTTTTTCAGATTATTTACCATTGTGTAATGTGCCTTGTTTATTTAGTGGCTTTAAGTAACACCAGGCACATAGCCCATACCCCAGTTTAGGAAGTGTAGATGAAACATAACTTGATACAGACAGTAGTCCTGTAATGTGGTCATTACTATTTCCATTTTAAAGATGAGGCAATTGATTCAGAGAAATTAAGTAATTTGTGTACAATTTCACAGCAGCTGTATGTCCAATTATACATTTTCTTTTGATTTTAGTTCCATAGATAAGGGTTATAATACTCATTCAGTATTGCAGGGCTCTTAATCACTTAGTTTACAGTTCATAAAATGGTTCTACCATTATTGGGAGCGTTCTTGATATTTTCAGAAAGGTAAGCCAAACCTCAAAGAATACACGCCTCATAAATTCATTTCATTTCACTGACATCACCATTTTCTTAATCCCTGTTTCATCTTTTCCATTTCTTTTCCTTTCTTTTCTCAAGTCTATGGTCATAAATATTTCTATAACTGTAAACAACCCATTATTTAAGTAACTTTCATCTAAAATAATTCTGGGAATTTAGGTGAATTTTTAAGGAGACAATTGTGCCTAATCTTTCTGGAGTACGACTTCTAAGTTCTCACACTTTCTGTGACAGCCAAGTCTAATTAGAGAGGGTGTAACAAAGCACTTGCTTCTCCAGATGCCACCCCTAGACTTCTCCAGGGGACTGACTGATAGATCCTATGCAGTGATATTGAAAAGTACATGAGGATAGAATTCTTCCAGGAATTCAAATCAAAGGCTAAATTTCTACATCTTCTAATCCAATCTATATCATCTTTCTTTTTCAAAAACCTAGCAGAAGAATTGAAATAGCTATGGAACTTTCCTGGCCAAGACTCCCTCTGACAATACTTTTACTTATAACCATAAACATGTGTGAATTCTCTTCTCCCCCCTC